>NW_027017080.1:0-36257 GCF_036013445.1 Caloenas nicobarica
AGCCCGACAGGGCCCGACAGGCCCGACAGAGCCCGACAGGGCCCGACAGAGCCCGACAGGGCCCGAAAGAGCCCGACAGTGCCCGATAGAGCCCGACAGGGCCCAGTAGAGCCTGACAGAGCCCGACAGAGCTCGACAGAGCCCGACAAAGCCCGACAGGGCCCGACAGAGCCCGACAGAGGCCGACAGGGCCCGACAGAGCCCGACAGGGCCCGACAGGGAACAGTAGAGCCCAGTAGAGCCCGACAGAGCCCGACAGAGCCCGACAGGGCCCGACAGAGCCCGACAGGGCCCAGTAGAGCCAGACAGAGCCCGACAGGGCCCGACAGGGCCCGACAGGGCCCAGTAGAGCCCGAGAGAGCCCGACAGAGCCCGACAGAGCCCGACAGGGCCCGACAGAGCTCGACAGAGCCCGACAGAAACCGACAGAGCCCGACAGGGCCCAGTAGAGCCCGACAGAGCCCGACAGAGCCCGACAGGGCCCGACAGGGAACAGTAGAACCCAGTAGAGCCCGACAGAGCCCGACAGAGCCCGACAGAGCCCGACAGGGCCCGACAGAGCCCGACAGAACCCGACAGAGCCCGACAGAGCCCGACAGGGCCCGACAGGGCCCGACAGAGCCCGACAGAGCCCGACAGAACCTGACAGAGCCCGACAGAGCCCAGTAGAGCCCGACAGAGCCCGACAGAGCCCGACAGAGCCCGACAGGGCCCGACAGGGCCCGACAGGGCCCGACAGAGCCCGACAGGGCCCGACAGAGCCCGACAGGGCCCGACAGAGCCCAGTAGAGCCCGACAGAGCCCGACAGGGCCCGACAGGGCCCGACAGGGCCCGACAGAGCCCGACAGGGCCCGACAGAGCCCGACAGGGCCCGACAGAGCCCAGTAGAGCCCGACAGAGCCCGACAGAGCCCGACAGAGCCCGACAGAGCCCGACAGGGCCCGACAGAGCCCGACAGAGACCAGTAGAGCCCGACAGAGCCCGACAGAGCCCGACAGGGCCCGACAGGGCCCGACAGAGCCCGACAGGGCCCGACAGAGCCCGAGAGGGCCCGACAGAGCCCGACAGGGCCCAGTAGAGCCCGACAGAGCCCGAGAGGGCCCGACAGGGCCCGACAGGGCCCAGTAGAGCCCGACAGAGCCCGACAGAGCCCGACAGAGCCCGACAGGGCCCGACAGGGCCCGACAGAGCCCGACAGGGCCCGACAGGGCCCAGTAGAGCCCGACAGAGCCCGACAGAGCCCGACAGAGCCCGACAAAGCCCGACAGGGCCCGACAGAGTCCGACAGAGCCCGACAGAGCCCGACAGAGACCACTAGAGCCCGACAGAGCCCGACAGAGCCCGACAGAGCCCGACAGGGCCCGACAGAGCCTGACAGAGCCCGAGAGGGCCCGACAGAGCCCGACAGGGCCCGACAGGGCCCAGTAGAGCCCGACAGAGCCCGACAGAGCCCGACAGAGCCCGACAAAGCCCGACAGGCCCGGGCCCGACAGGGCCCGACAGAGCCCGACAGGGCCCGACAGAGCCCGACAGAGCCCGACAGAGCCGGACAGGGCCCGACAGAGCCCGACAGAGCCCGACAGAGCTCGACAGGGCCCGACAGGGCCCGACAGAGCCCGACAGAGCCCGACAGGGCCCGACAGGGCCCGGCAGAGCCGACAGAGCCCAGTAGAGCCCGACAGAGCCCGACAGAGCCCGACAGAGCCCGACAGGGCCCAGTAGAGCCCGACAGAGCCCGACAGAGCCCGACAGGGCCCGACAGAGCCCGACAGAGCCCGACAGGGCCCAGTAGAGCCTCACAGAGCCCGACAGAGCTCGACAGGGCCCGACAGAGCCCGACAGGGCCCGAAAGAGCCCGACAGTGCCCGATAGAGCCCGACAGGGCCCAGTAGAGCCTGACAGAGCCCGACAGAGCCCGACAGAGTCCGACAGGGCCCGACAGAGACCGACAGAGCCCAGTAGAGCCCAACAGAGCCCGACAGAGCCCGACAGGGCCCGACAGGGCCCGACAGAGCCCGACAGAGCCCGACAGGGCCCGACAGTGCCCAGTAGAGCCCGACAGAGCCCGACAGGGCCCGACAGAGCCCGACAGAGCCCGACAGAGCCCGACAGAACCCGACAGAGCCCGACAGAGCCCAGTAGAGCCCGACAGAGCCCGACAGAGCCCGACAGAGCCCGACAGGGCCCGACAGGGCCCGAGAGAGCCCGACAGGGCCCGACAGAGCCCGACAGGGCCCGACAGGGAACAGTAGAGCCCAGTAGAGCCCGACAGAGCCCGACAGAGCCCGACAGAGCCCGACAGGGCCTGACAGAGCCCGACAGGGCCCAGTAGAGCCCGACAGAGCCCGACAGGGCCCGACAGGGCCCGACAGGGCCCAGTAGAGCCCGACAGAAACCAGTAGAGCCCGACAGAGCCCGACAGAGCCCGACAGGGCCTGACAGGGCCCGACAGAGCCCGACAGGGCCCGACAGAGCCCGACAGAGCCCGACAGGGCCCGACAGAGCCCGACAGAGCCCGACAGGGCCCAGTAGAGCCCGACAGAGCCCGACAGAGCCCGACAGAGCGCGACAAAGCCCGACAGGGCCCGACAGGGCCCGACAGAGCCCGACAGGGCCCGACAGAGCCCGACAGAGCCCGACAGAGCCGGACAGGGCCCGACAGAGCCCAACAGAGCCCGACAGAGCCCGACAGGGCCCAGTAGAGCCCGACAGAGCCCGACAGAGCCCGACAGAGCCCGACAGAGCCCGACAGGGCCCAGTAGAGCCCGACAGAGCCCGACAGAGCCCGACAGGGCCCGACAGGGCCCAGTAGAGCCCGACAGAGCCCGACAGATCCCGACAGGGCCCGACAGGGCCCGAGAGAGCACGACAGGGCCCGACAGAGCCCGACAGAGCCCGACAGGGCCCGACAGAGCCCGACAGAGCCCGACAGGGCCCAGTAGAGCCCGACAGAGCCCGACAGAGCCCGACAGAGCCCGACAGGGCCCGACAGAGCCCGACAGGGCCCGACAGAGCCCGACAGAGCCCAGTAGAGCCCGACAGAGCCCGACAGGGCCCGACAGGGAACAGTAGAGCCCAGTAGAGCCCGACAGAGCCCGACAGAACCCGACAGAGTCCGACAGAGCCCGACAGGGCCCGACACGGCCCGACAGAGCCCGACAGAGCCCGACAGAACCCGACAGAGCCCGACAGAGCCCAGTAGAGCCCGACAGAGCCCGACAGAGCCCGACAGAGCCCGACAGGGCCCGACAGGGCCCGACAGAGCCCGACAGGGCCCGACAGAGCCCGACAGGGCCCGACAGGGAACAGTAGAGCCCAGTAGAGCCCGACAGAGCCCGACAGAGCCCGACAGAGCCCGACAGGGCCCGACAGAGCCCGACAGGGCCCAGAAGAGCCCGACAGAGCCCGACAGGGCCCGACAGGGCCCGACAGGGCCCAGTAGAGCCCGACAGAGACCAGTAGAGCCCGACAGAGCCCGACAGAGCCCGACAGGGCCCGACAGGGCCCGACAGAACCCGACAGGGCCCGACAGAGCCCGACAGAGCCCGACAGGGCCCGACAGAGCCCGACAGAGCCCGACAGGGCCCAGTAGAGCCCGACAGAGCCCGACAGAGCCCGACAAAGCCCGACAGGGCCCGACAGGGCCCGACAGAGCCCGACAGAGCCCGACAGAGCCCGACAGGGCCCGACAGAGCCCGACAGGGCCCGACAGGGAACAGTAGAGCCCAGTAGAGCCCGACAGAGCCCGACAAAGCCCGACAGGGCCCGACAGGGCCCGACAGAGCCCGACAGGGCCCGACAGAGCCCGACAGAGCCCGACAGAGCCCGACAGGGCCCGACAGGGCCCGACAGAGCCCGACAGAGCCCGACAGGGCCCGACAGGGCCCGACAGAGCCCGACAGGGCCCGACAGAGCCCGACAGGGCCCGACAGGGAACAGTAGAGCCCAGTAGAGCCCGACAGAGCCCGACAGAGCCCGACAGAGCCCGACAGGGCCTGACAGAGCCCGACAGGGCCCAGTAGAGCCCGACAGAGCCCGACAGGGCCCGACAGGGCCCGACAGGGCCCAGTAGAGCCCGACAGAAACCAGTAGAGCCCGACAGAGCCCGACAGAGCCCGACAGGGCCTGACAGGGCCCGACAGAGCCCGACAGGGCCCGACAGAGCCCGACAGAGCCCGACAGGGCCCGACAGAGCCCGACAGAGCCCGACAGGGCCCAGTAGAGCCCGACAGAGCCCGACAGAGCCCGACAGAGCCCGACAGGGCCCGACAGGGCCCGACAGAGCCCGACAGGGCCCGACAGAGCCCGACAGAGCCCGACAGAGCCGGACAGGGCCCGACAGAGCCCAACAGAGCCCGACAGAGCCCGACAGGGCCCAGTAGAGCCCGACAGAGCCCGACAGAGCCCGACAGAGCCCGACAGAGCCCGACAGGGCCCAGTAGAGCCCGACAGAGCCCGACAGAGCCCGACAGGGCCCGACAGGGCCCAGTAGAGCCCGACAGAGCCCAGTAGAGCCCGACAGAGCCCGACAGAGCCCGACAGGGCCCGACAGGGCTCGAGAGAGCACGACAGGGCCCGACAGAGCCCGACAGAGCCCGACAGGGCCCGACAGAGCCCGACAGAGCCCGACAGGGCCCAGTAGAGCCCGACAGAGCCCGACAGAGCCCGACAGAGCCCGACAGGGCCCGACAGAGCCCGACAGGGCCCGACAGAGCCCGACAGAGCCCAGTAGAGCCCGACAGAGCCCGACAGGGCCCGACAGGGAACAGTAGAGCCCAGTAGAGCCCGACAGAGCCCGACAGAACCCGACAGAGCCCGACAGAGCCCGACAGGGCCCGACACGGCCCGACAGAGCCCGACAGAGCCCGACAGAACCCGACAGAGCCCGACAGAGCCCAGTAGAGCCCGACAGAGCCCGACAGAGCCCGACAGAGCCCGACAGGGCCCGACAGGGCACGACAGAGCCCGACAGAGCCCGACAGGGCCTGACAGAGCCCGACAGGGCCCGACAGGGAACAGTAGAGCCCAGTAGAGCCCGACAGAGCCCGACAGAGCCCGACAGAGCCCGACAGGGCCCGACAGAGCCCGACAGAGCCCAGTAGAGCTCGACAGAGCCCGACAGAGCCCGACAGGGCCCGACAGGGCCCAGTAGAGCCCGACAGGGCCCGACAGAGCCCGACAGAGCCCGACAGAGCCCGACAGGGCCCGACAGGGCCCGACAGAACCCGTCAGAGACCAGTAGAGCCCGACAGAGCCCGACAGAGCCCGACAGAGCCCGACAGGGCCCGACCGAGCCCGACAGAGCACAGTAGAGCCCGACAGAGCCCGACAGAGCCCGACAGAGCCCGACAGAGCCCAGTAGAGCCCAGTAGAACCCGACAGAGCCCAGTAGAGCCGACAGAGCCCGACAGAGACCGACAGAGCCCGACAGGGCCCGACAGAGCCCGACAGGGCCCGACAGGGCCCGACAGAGCCCGACAGAGCCCGACAGAACCTGACAGAGCCCGACAGAGCCCAGTAGAGCCTGACAGAGCCCGACAGAGCCCGACAGAGCTTGACAGGGCCCGACAGGGCCCGACAGAGCCCGAGAGAGCCCGACAGAGCCCGACAGGGCCCGACAGAGCCCGACAGAGCCCGACAGAGCCCGACAGGGCCCAGTAGAGCCCGACAGAGCCCGACAGAGCCCGACAGAGCCCGACAGGGCCCGACAGAGCCCGACAGAGCCCGACAGGGCCCAGTAGATCCTCACAGAGCCCGACAGAGCTCGACAGAGCCCGACAAAGCCCGACAGGGCCCGACAGGGCCCGACAGAGCCCGACAGGGCCCGACAGAGCCCAACAGGGCCCGAAAGAGCCCGACAGTGCCCGATAGAGCCCGACAGGGCCCAGTAGAGCCTGACAGAGCCCGACAGAGCTCGACAGAGCCCGACAAAGCCCGACAGGGCCCGACAGAGCCCGACAGAGGCCGACAGGGCCCGACAGAGCCCGACAGGGCCCGACAGGGAACAGTAGAGCCCAGTAGAGCCCGACAGAGCCCGACAGAGCCCGACAGGGCCCGACAGAGCCAGACAGGGCCCAGTAGAGCCCGACAGAGCCCGACAGGGCCCGACAGGGCCCGACAGGGCCCAGTAGAGCCCGACAGAGCTCAACAGAGCCCGACAGAGCCCGACAGGGCCCGACAGAGCTCGACAGAGCCCGACAGAAACCGACAGAGCCCGACAGGGCCCGACAGGGAACAGTAGAACCCAGTAGAGCCCGACAGAGCCCGACAGAGCCCGACAGAGCCCGACAGGGCCCGACAGAGCCCGACAGAACCCGACAGAGCCCGACAGAGCCCGACAGGGCCCGACAGGGCCCGACAGAGCCCGACAGAGCCCGACAGAAACTGACAGAGCCCGACAGAGCCCAGTAGAGCCCGACAGAGCCCGACAGAGCCCGACAGGGCCCGACAGGGCCCGACAGAGCCCGACAGGGCCCAGTTTAGCCCAGTAGAGCCCGACAGAGCCCGACAGAGCCCGACAGAGCCCAGTAGAGCCCGACAGAGCCCGACAGGGCCCGACAGAGCCCGACAGAGCCCGACAGGGCCCGACAGAGCCCGACAGAGACCAGTAGAGCCCGACAGAGCCCGACAGAGCCCGACAGAGCCCGACAGGGCCCGACAGGGCCCGACAGAGCCTGACAGGGCCCGACAGAGCCCGAGAGGGCCCGACAGAGCCCGACAGGGCCCAGTAGAGCCCGACAGAGCCCGAGAGGGCCCGACAGGGCCCGACAGGGCCCAGTAGAGCCCGACAGAGCCCGACAGAGCCCGACAGAGCCCGACAGGGCCCGACAGGGCCCAGTAGAGCCCGACAGAGCCCGACAGAGCCCGACAGAGCCCGACAAAGCCCGACAGGGCCCGACAGAGTCCGACAGAGCCCGACAGAGCCCGACAGAGACCAGTAGAGCCCGACAGAGCCCGACAGAGCCCGACAGAGCCCGACAGGGCCCGACAGAGCCCGACAGGGCCCGACAGAGCCCGACAGAGCCCAGTAGAGCTCGACAGAGCCCGACAGAGCCCGACAGGGCCCGACAGGGCCCAGTAGAGCCCGACAGAGCCCGACAGAGCCCGACAGGGCCCGACAGGGCCCGACAGAGCCCGACAGAGCCCGACAGGGCGCGACAGACCCCAATAGAGCCCGACAGAGCCCAGTAGAGCCCGAGAGAGCCCGACAGAGCCCGACGGAGCCCGACAGGGCCCGACAGGGCCCGACAGAGCCCGACAGGCCCCAGTTTAGCCCAGTAGAGCCCGACAGAGCCCGACAGAGCCCGACAGAGCCCAGTAGAGCCCGACAGAGCCCGACAGAGCCCGACAGAGACCAGTAGAGCCCGACAGAGCCCGACAGAGCCCGACAGAGCCCGACAGGGCCCGACAGGGCCCGACAGGGCCCAGTAGAGCCCGACAGAGCCCGACAGAGCCCGACAGGGCCCGACAGAGCCCGACAGGGCCCGACAGAGCCCGACAGAGCCCGACAGAGCCCGACAGAGCCCGACAGGGCCCGACAGAGCCCGACAGAACCCGACAGAGCCCGACAGAGCCCGACAGGGCCCGACAGGGCCCGACAGAGCCCGACAGAGCCCGACAGAAACTGACAGAGCCCGACAGAGCCCAGTAGAGCCCGACAGAGCCCGACAGAGCCCGACAGAGCCCGACAGGGCCCGACAGGGCCCGACAGAGCCCGACAGGGCCCAGTTTAGCCCAGTAGAGCCCGACAGAGCCCGACAGAGCCCGACAGAGCCCAGTAGAGCCCGACAGAGCCCGACAGGGCCCGACAGAGCCCGACAGAGCCCGACAGGGCCCGACAGAGCCCGACAGAGACCAGTAGAGCCCGACAGAGCCCGACAGAGCCCGACAGAGCCCGACAGGGCCCGACAGGGCCCGACAGAGCCCGACAGGGCCCGACAGAGCCCGAGAGGGCCCGACAGAGCCCGACAGGGCCCAGTAGAGCCCGACAGAGCCCGAGAGGGCCCGACAGGGCCCGACAGGGCCCAGTAGAGCCCGACAGAGCCCGACAGAGCCCGACAGAGCCCGACAGGGCCCGACAGGGCCCGACAGAGCCCGACAGGGCCCGACAGGGCCCAGTAGAGCCCGACAGAGCCCGACAGAGCCCGACAGAGCCCGACAAAGCCCGACAGGGCCCGACAGAGTCCGACAGAGCCCGACAGAGCCCGACAGAGACCAGTAGAGCCCGACAGAGCCCGACAGAGCCCGACAGAGCCCGACAGGGCCCGACAGAGCCCGACAGGGCCCGACAGAGCCCGACAGAGCCCAGTAGAGCTCGACAGAGCCCGACAGAGCCCGACAGGGCCCGACAGGGCCCAGTAGAGCCCGACAGAGCCCGACAGAGCCCGACAGGGCCCGACAGGGCCCGACAGAGCCCGACAGAGCCCGACAGGGCGCGACAGACCCCAATAGAGCCCGACAGAGCCCAGTAGAGCCCGAGAGAGCCCGACAGAGCCCGACGGAGCCCGACAGGGCCCGACAGGGCCCGACAGAGCCCGACAGGCCCCAGTTTAGCCCAGTAGAGCCCGACAGAGCCCGACAGAGCCCGACAGAGCCCAGTAGAGCCCGACAGAGCCCGACAGAGCCCGACAGAGACCAGTAGAGCCTGACAGAGCCCGACAGAGCCCGACAGAGCCCGACAGGGCCCGACAGGGCCTGACAGGGCCCAGTAGAGCCCGACAGAGCCCGACAGAGCCCGACAGGGCCCGACAGAGCCCGACAGGGCCCGACAGAGCCCGACAGAGCCCGACAGGGCCCAGTAGAGCCCAACAGAGCCCGACAGAGCCCGACAGAGCCCAGTAGAGCCCGACAGAGCCCGACAGAGCCCGACAGAGCCCGACAGAGCCCGACAGGGCCCGACAGATCCTGACAGAGCCCGACAGGGCCCGACAGAGCCCGACAGAGACCAACAGAGCCCGACAGAGCCCAGTAGAGCCCGCCAGAGCCCGACAGAGGCCGACAGGGCCCGACAGGGCCCGACAGGGCCCGACAGAGGCCGACAGGGCCCGACAGAGCCCGACAGGGCCCGACAGGGAACAGTAGAGCCCAGTAGAGCCCGACAGAGCCCGACAGAGCCCGACAGGGCCCGACAGAGCCCGACAGGGCCCAGTAGAGCCTGACAGAGCCCGACAGGGCCCGACAGGGCCCGACAGGGCCCAGTAGAGCCCGACAGAGCCCGACAGGGCCCGACAGAGCCCGACAGGGCCCGACAGAGCCCGATAGAGCCCAGTAGAGCCAGACAGGGCCCGACAGAGCCCGACAGAGCCCGACAGAGCCCAGTAGAGCCCGAAAGAGCCCGACAGAGCCCGACAGGGCCCGACAGGGCGCAGTAGAGCCCGACAGAGCCCGACAGAGCCCGACAGGGCCCTACAGGGCCCGACAGAGCCCGACAGAGCCCGACAGAGCCCGACAGGGCCCGACAGGGAACAGTAGAGCCCAGTAGAGCCCGACAGAGCCCGACAGAGCCCGACAGAGCCCGACAGGGCCCAGTAGAGCCCGACAGAGCCCGACAGAGCCCGACAGGGCCCGACAGAGCCCGACAGAGCCCGACAGAGCCCGACAGGGCCCGACAGAGCCCGACAGAGCCCGACAGGGCCCAGTAGAGCCCGACAGAGCCCGACAGAGCCCGACAGAGCCCGACAGGGTCCGACAGGGAACAGTAGAGCCCAGTAGAGCCCGACAGAGCCCGACAGAGCCCGACAGAGCCCGACAGGGCCCGACAGAGCCCGACAGAACCCGACAGAGCCCGACAGAGCCCGACAGGGCCCGACACGGCCCGACAGAGCCCGACAGAGCCCGACAGAACCCGACAGATCCCGACAGAGCCCAGTAGAGCCCGACAGAGCCCGACAGAGCCCGACAGAGCCCGACAGGGCCCGACAGGGCCCGACAGAGCCCGACAGAGCCCGACAGGGCCCGACAGAGCCCGACAGGGCCCGACAGGGAACAGTAGAGCCCAGTAGAGCCCGACAGAGCCCAACAGAGCCCGACAGAGCCCGACAGAGCCCGACAGGGCCCGACAGAGCCCGACAGGGCCCAGTAGAGCCCGACAGAGCCCGACAGGGCCCGACAGGGCCCGACAGGGCCCAGCAGAGCCCGACAGAGCCCAGTAGAGCCCGACAGAGCCCGACAGAGCCCGACAGGGCCCGACAGGGCCCGACAGAGCCCGACAGGGCCCGACAGAGCCTGACAGAGCCCGAGAGGGCCCGTCAGAGCCCGACAGAGCCCGACAGGGCCCAGTAGAGCCCGACAGAGCCCGACAGAGCCCGACAGGGCCCGACAGAGCACGACAGGGCCCGACAGGGCCCGACAGAGCCCGACAGAGCCCGACAAAGCCCGACAGAGCCCGACAGGGCCCGACAGAGCCCGACAGGGCCCGACAGAGCCCGACAGAGCCCGACAGAGCCGGACAGGGCCCGACAGAGCCCAACAGAGCCCGACAGAGCCCAGTAGAGCCCGACAGAGCCCGACAGAGCCCGACAGAGCTCGACAGGGCCCGACAGGGCCCGACAGAGCCCGACAGAGCCCGACAGGGCCCGACAGGGCCAGGCAGAGCCCGACAGAGCCCAGTAGAGCCCGACAGAGCCCGACAGAGCCCGACAGAGCCCGACAGGGCCCAGTAGAGCCCGACAGAGCCCGACAGAGCCCGACAGAGCCCGACAGGGCCCGACAGAGCCCGACAGAGCCCGACAGGGCCCAGTAGAGCCTCACAGAGCCCGACAGAGCTCGACAGGGCCCGACAGAGCCCGACAGGGCCCGAAAGAGCCCGACAGTGCCCGAAAGAGCCCGACAGGGCCCAGTAGAGCCTGACAGAGCCCGACAGAGCCCGACAGAGTCCGACAGGGCCCGACAGAGCCCGACAGGGCCCGACAGAGCCCGACAGGGCCCAGTAGAGCCCGACAGAGCCCGACAGAGCCCGACAGGGCCCGACAGGGCCCGACAGAGCCCGACAGAGCCCGACAGGGCCCGACAGTGCCCAGTAGAGGCCGACAGAGTCCGACAGGGCCCGACAGAGCCCGACAGAGCCCGACAGAGCCCAGTAGAGCCCGACAGAGCCCGACAGAGCCCGACAGGGCCCGACAGGGCCCGACAGAGCCCGACAGAGCCCGACAGGGCCCGACAGTGCCCAGTAGAGCCCGACAGAGCCCGACAGAGCCCGACAGGGCCCGACAGAGCCCGACAGAGCCCAGTAGAGCCCGACAGAGCCCGACAGAGCCCGACAGATCCCGAAAGAGCCCGACAGAGCCCAGTAGAGCCCGACAGAGCCCGACAGAGCCCGACAGGGCCCGACAGGGCCCGACAGAGCCCGACAGGGCCCGACAGAGCCCGACAGAGCCCGAGAGGGCCCGACAGAGCCCGACAGAGCCCGACAGGGCCCAGTAGAGCCCGACAGAGCCCGACAGAGCCCGACAGAGCCCGACAAAGCCCGACAGGGCCCGACAGGGCCCGACAGAGCCCGACAGGGCCCGACAGAGCCCGACAGAGCCCGACAGAGCCGGACAGGGCCCGACAGAGCCCAACAGAGCCCGACAGAGCCCGACAGGGCCGAGTAGAGCCCGACAGAGCCCGACAGAGCCCGACGGAGCCCGACAGGGCCCGACAGAGCCCGACAGGGCCCGACAGAGCCCGACAGAGCCCAGTAGAGCTCGACAGAGCCCGACAGAGCCCGACAGGGCCCGACAGGGCCCAGTAGAGCCCGACAGGGCCCGACAGAGCCCGACAGAGCCCAGTAGAGCTCGACAGAGCCCGACAGGGCCCGACAGGGTGCAGTAGAGCCCGACAGAGCCCGACAGAGCCCGACAGGGCCCGACAGGGCCCGACAGAACCCGTCAGAGACCAGTAGAGCCCGACAGAGCCCGACAGAGGCCGACAGGGCCCGACAGAGCCCGACAGGGCCCAGTAGAGCCCAGTAGAGCCTGACAGAGCCCGACAGAGCCCGACAGAGCCCGACAGGGCCCGACAGAGCCCGACAGGGCCCGACAGGGCCCGACAGAGCCCGACAGAGCCCGACAGAACCCGACAGAGCCCGACAGAGCCCAGTAGAGCCTGACAGAGCCCGACAGAGCCCGACAGAGCTCGACAGGGCCCGACAGGGCCCGACAGAGCCCGACAGAGCCCGACAGAGCCCGACAGGGCCCGACAGAGCCCAGTAGAGCCCGACAGAGCCCGACAGAGCCCGACAGGGCCCAGTAGAGCCCGACAGAGCCCGACAGAGCCCGACAGAGCCCGACAGAGCCCGACAGGGCCCAGTAGAGCCTCACAGAGCCCGACAGAGCTCGACAGAGCCCGACAAAGCCCGACAGGGCCCGACAGGGCCCGACAGAGCCCGACAGGGCTCGAAAGAGCCCGACAGTGCCCGATAGAGCCCGACAGGGCCCAGTAGAGCCTGACAGAGCCCGACAGAGCCCGACAGAGTCCGACAGGGCCCGACAGAGCCCGACAGGGCCCGACAGAGCCCGACAGAGCCCAGTAGAGCCCGACAGAGCCCGACAGAGCCCGACAGGGCCCGACAGGGCCCTACAGAGCCCGACAGGGCCCGACAGGGCCCGACAGTGCCCAGTAGAGCCCGACAGAGCCCGATAGGGCCCGACAGAGCCCGACAGAGCCCGACAGAGCCTGACAGGGCCCGACAAAGCCCGACAGAGCCCAGTAGAGCCCGACAGAGCCCGACAGAGCCCGACAGGTCCCGACAGAGCCCGACAGAGCCCGACAGAGCCCGACAGGGCCCGACAGAGCCCGACAGGGCCCGACAGAGCCCGACAGAGCCCAGTAGAGCCCGACAGGGCCCGACAGAGCCCGACAGAGCCCGACAGAGCCCAGTAGAGCCCGACAGAGCCCGACAGAGCCCGACAGGGCCCGACAGGGCGCAGTAGAGCCCGACAGAGCCCGACAGGGCCCTACAGGGCCCGACAGAGCCCGACAGAGCCCAGTAGAGCCCGACAGAGCCCAGTAGAGCCCGACAGAGCCCGACAGAGCCCGACAGAGCCCGACAGGGCCCGACAGAGCCCGACAGAGCCCAGTAGAGCCCGACAGGCCCCGACAGAGCCCTACAGAGCCCGACAGAGCCCGACAGAGCCCGACAGAGCCTGACAGGGCCCGACAGGGCCCGACAGAGCCCGAGAGAGCACAGTAGAGCCCGACAGAGCCCGACAGAGCCTGACAGAGCCCGACAGAGCCCGACAGGGCCCGACCGAGCCCGACAGAGCACAGTAGAGCCCGACAGAGCCCGACAGAGCCCGACAGAGCCCGACAGGGCCCAGTAGAGCCCAGTAGAACCCGACAGAGCCCAGTAGAGCCCGACAGAGCCCGACAGAGCCCGACAGAGCCCGACAGGGCCCGACAGAGCCCGACAGGGCCCGACAGAACCCGACAGAGCCCGACAGAGCCCAGTAGAGCCTGACAGAGCCCGACAGATCCCGACAGAGGTCGACAGGGCCCGACAGGGCCCGACAGAGCCCGACAGAGCCCGACAGAGCCCGACAGGGCCCGACAGGGCCCGACAGAGCCCAGTAGAGCCCGACAGAGCCCGACAGAGCCCGACAGAGCCCGACAGGGCCCGACAGAGCCCGACAGAGCCTGACAGGGCCCAGTAGAGCCTCACAGAGCCCGACAGAGCTCGACAGGGCCCGACAGAGCCCGACAGGGCCCGAAAGAGCCCGACAGTGCCCGATAGAGCCCGACAGGGCCCAGTAGAGCCTGACAGAGCCCGACAGAGCCCGACAGAGCCCGACAGAGCCCGACAGGGCCCGACAGAGCCCGACAGAGCCCGACAGGGCCCGACAGAGCCCGACAGAGCCCGACAGGGCCCAGTAGAGCCCGACAGAGCCCGATAGAGCCCGACAGGGCCCGACAGGGCCCAGTAGAGCCCGACAGAGCCCGACAGAGCCCAGTAGAGCCCAGTAGAGCCCGACAGAGCCCGACAGAGCCCGACAGAGCCCGACAGAGCCCGACAGGGCCCGACAGGGCCCGACAGAGCCCGACAGAGCCCGACAGGGCCCGACAGGGCCCGACAGAGCCCGACAGAGCCCGACAGGGCCCAGTAGAGCCCGAAAGAGCCCGACAGAGCCCAGTAGAGCCCAGTAGAGCCCGACAGAGCCCGACAGGGCCCGACAGGGCCCATTAGAGCCCGACAGAGCCCGACAGAGCCTGACAGAGCCCGACAGGGCCCGACAGGGCCCGACAGAGTCCGACAGAGACCGACAGGGCCCAGTAGAGCCCGACAGAGCCCGACAGAGCCTGACAGGGCCCGACAGGGCCCGACAGGGCCCGACAGGGCCCAGTAGAGCCCGATAGAGCCCGACAGAGCCCGACAGAGCCCGACAGGGCCCGACAGAGCCCGACAGAGCCCGACAGGGCCCGACAGGGCCCGACAGAGCCCGACAGGGCCCGATAGAGCCCGACAGGGCCCGACAGAGCCCGACAGAGCCCGACAGGGCACGACAGAGCCCGACAGAGCCCGACAGGGCCCGACAGAGCCCGACAGAGCCCGACAGAGCCCGACAGGGCCCAGTAGAGCCCGACAGAGCCCAGTAGAGCCCAGTAGAGCCCGACAGAGCCCGACAGAGCCCGACAGAGCTCGACAGGGCCCGACAGGGCCCGACAGGGCCCAGTAGAGCCCGACAGAGCCCGACAGGGCCCGACAGAGCCCGACAGAGCCCGACAGGGCCCGACAGAGCCCGACAGAGCCCGACAGGGCCCAGTAGAGCCCGACAGAGCCCGACAGAGCCCGACAGAGCCCGACAGGGCCCGACAGAGCCCGACAGAGCCCGACAGGGCCCGACAGGGCCCGACAGAGCCCGACAGGGCCCGACAGAGCCCGACAGAGCCCGACAGAGCCCGACAGGGCCCCACAGAGCCCGAAAGAGCCCGACAAAGCCCAGTAGAGCCCGACAGAGCCCGACAGAGCCCGACAGAGCCCAGTAGAGCCCGACAGAGCCCGACAGAGCCCGACAGGGCCCGACAGGGCCCGACAGAGCCCGACAGAGCCCGACAGGGCCCGACAGGGCCCGACAGGGCCCGACAGAGCCCAGTAGAGCCCGACAGAGCCCGACAGAGCCCGACAGAGCCCGACAGGGCCCGACAGGGCCCAGTAGAGCCCGACAGAGCCCGACAGAGCCCGACAGGGCCCGACAGGGCCCGACAGAGCCCGACAGGGCCCGACAGGGCCCGACAGGGCCCGACAGAGCCCAGTAGAGCCCGACAGAGCCCGACAGAGCCCGACAGGGCCCGACAGAGCCCGACAGGGCCCGACAGGGTACGACAGAGCCCGACAGGGCCCGACAGGGCCCAGTAGAGCCCGACAGAGCCCGACAGAGCCCGACAGAGCCCGACAGGGCCCGACAGGGCCCAGTAGAGCCCGACAGAGCCCGACAGAGCCCGACAGAACCCAGTAGAGCCCAGTAGAGCCCGACAGAGCCCGACACAGCCCGACAGAGCCCGACAGAGCCCGACAGGGCCCGACAGAGCCCGACAGGGCCCGACAGAGCCCGACAGAGCCCGACAGGGCCCAGTAGAGCCCGACAGAGCCCGACAGAGCCCGACAGAACCCGACAGGGCCAAGTAGAGCCCGACAGAGCCCGACAGGGCCCGACAGAGCCCGACAGAGCCCGACAGAGCCCTACAGCGCCCGACAGGGCCCAGTAGAGCCCGACAGAGCCCGACAGAGCCCGACAGAGCCCGACAGGGCCCGACAGAGCCCGACAGAGCCCGACAGGGCCCGACAGGGCCCAGTAGAGCCCGACAGAGCCCAACAGGGCCCGACAGAGCCCGACAGAGCCCGACAGAGCCCGACAGGGCCCAGTAGAGCCCGACAGAGCCCGACAGAGCCCGACAGAGCCCGACAGGGCCCGACAGAGCCCGACAGAGCCCGACAGGGCCCAGTAGAGCCCGACAGAGCCCGACAGAGCCCGACAGAGCCCGACAGAGCCCAGTAGAGCCCGACAGAGCCCGACAGAGCCCGACAGAGGCCGACAGGGCCCGACAGAGCCCGACAGGGCCCGACAGGGCCCGACAGAGCCCGACAGGGCCCGACAGAGCCCAGTAGAGCCCGACAGAGCCCGACAGGGACCGACAGAGCCCGACAGGGCCCGACAGAGCCCAGTAGAGCCCGACAGAGCCCGATAGAGCCCGACAGAGCCCGATAGAGCCCGACAGGGCCCGACAGGGCCCGACAGGGCCCAGTAGAGCCCGACAGAGCCCGACAGAGCCCAGTAGAGCCCAGTAGAGCCCGACAGAGCCCGACAGAGCCCGACAGAGCCCGACAGGGCCCGACAGAGCCCGACAGAGCCCGACAGAGCCCGACAGGGCCCGACAGGGCCCGACAGAGCCCGACAGGGCCCGACAGGGCCCAGTAGAGCCCGACAGATCCCGACAGAGCCCAGTAGAGCCCAGTAGAGCCCGACAGGGCCCGACAGAGCCCGACAGAGCCCGACAGAGCCTGACAGAGCCCGACAGGGCCCGACAGAGCCCGACAGAGCCCGACAGAGCCTGACAGAGCCCGACAGAGCCCGACAGGGCCCGACAGAGGCCGACAGAGCCCGACAGAGCCCGACAGAGCCCGACAGGGCACGACAGAGCCCGACAGAGCCCGACAGGGCCCGACAGAGCCCGACAGAGCCCGACAGGGCCCAGTAGAGCCCGACAGAGCCCGACAGAGCCCGACAGAGCCCGACAGAGCCCAGTAGAGCCCGACAGAGCCCGACAGAGCCCGACAGGGCCCAGCAGAGCCCGACAGAGCCCGACAGAGCCCGACAGAGCCCGACAGGGCCCGACAGAGCCCGACAGGGCCCGACAGAGCCCGACAGAGCCCGACAGAGCCCGACAGGGCCCAGTAGAGCCCAACAGAGCCCGACAGAGCCCGACAGAGCCCGACAGAGCCCAGTAGAGCCCGACAGAGCCCGACAGAGCCCGAAAGAGCCCGACAGAGCCCGACAGGGCCCGACAGAACCCGACAGCGCCCGACAGGGCCCGACAGAGCCCGACAGATCCCGACAGGGCCCAGTAGTGCCCGACAGAGCCCGACAGAGCCCGACAGAGCCCGACAGAGCCCGACAGGGCCCGACAGGGCCCGACAGAGCCCGAGAGGGCCCGACAGGGCCCGACAGAGCCCGACAGGGCCCAGTAGAGCCCGACAGAGCCCGACAGGGCCCGACAGAGCCCGACAGAGCCCGACAGGGCCCGACAGGGCCCAACAGGGCCCGACAGAGCCCGACAGGGCCCGACAGGGCCCAGTAGAGCCCGACAGAGCCCGACAGAGCCCGACAGAGCCCGACAGGGCCCGACAGGGCCCAGTAGAGCCCGACAGAGCCCGACAGAGCCCGACAGAGCCCAGTAGAGCCCAGTAGAGCCCGACAGAGCCCGACACAGCCCGACAGAGCCCGACAGAGCCCGACAGGGCCCGACAGGGCCCAGTAGAGCCCGACAGAGCCCAGTAGAGCCCGACAGAGCCCGACAGGGCCCGACAGAGCCCGACAGAGCCCGACAGGGCCCAGTAGAGCCCGACAGAGCCCGACAGAGCCCGACACAGCCCGACAGAGCCCGACAGAGCCCGACAGAGCCCGACAGAGCCCGACAGGGACCGACAGAGCCCGACAGAGCCCGACAGAGCCCGACAGGGCCAGACAGAGCCCGACAGAGCCCGACAGAGCCCGACAGGGACCGACAGAGCCCGACAGGGCCCGACAGGGCCCGACAGAGCCCGACAGAGCCCGACAGGGCCCGAGAGAGCCCGACAGAGCCCGACAGAGCCCGACAGGGCCCAGTAGAGCCCGACAGAGCCCGACAGAGCCCGACAGAGCCCGACAGCGCCCGACAGGGCCCAGTAGAGCCCGACAGAGCCCGACAGAGCCCGACAGGGCCCGACAGGGCCCGACAGAGCCCGACAGAGCCCGACAGGGCCCGACAGGGTCCAGTAGAGCCCGACAGAGCCCAACAGGGCCCGACAGAGCCCGACAGAGCCCGACAGAGCCCGACAGGGCCCAGTAGAGCCTGACAGAGCCCGACAGAGCCCGACAGAGCCCGACAGGGCCCGACAGAGCCCGACAGAGCCCGACAGAGCCCGACAGGGCCCGACAGGTCCCGACAGGGCCCAGTAGAGCCCGACAGAGCCCGACAGAGCCCGACAGAACCCGACAGAGCCCGACAGATCCCAGTAGAGCCCGACAGAGCCCGACAGAGCCCGACAGAACCCGACAGAGCCCGACAGAGCCCAGTAGAGCCCGACAGAGCCCGACAGAGCCCGACAGAGCCCGACAGGGCCCGACAGGGCCCAGAAGAGCCCGACAGAGCCCGACAGAGCCCGACAGAGCCCGACAGAACCCGACAGAGCCCGACAGAGCCCGACAGAGCCCGACAGGGCCCGACAGGGCCCAGTAGAGCCCGACAGAGCCCGTCAGGGCCCGACAGGCCCCGACAGGGCCCAGTAGAGCCCGACAGAGCCCGACAGAGCCCGACAGGGCCCAGTAGAGCCCGACAGAGCCCGACAGAGCCCGACAGGGCCCGACAGAGCCCGACAGGGCCCAGTAGAGCCCGACAGAGCCCGACAGAGCCCGACAGAGCCCGACAGAGCCCAGTAGAGCCCGACAGAGCCCGACAGAGCCCGACAGAGCCCGACAGGGCCCGACAGAGCCCGACAGAGCCCGACAGGGCCCGACAGAGCCCGACAGAGCCCGACAGGGCCCAGTAGAGCCCGACAGAGCCCGATAGAGCCCGACAGGGCCCGACAGGGCCCAGTAGAGCCCGACAGAGCCCGACAGAGCCCAGTAGAGCCCAGTAGAGCCCGACAGAGCCCGACAGAGCCCGACAGAGCCCGACAGGGCCCGACAGAGCCCGACAGAGCCCGACAGGGCCCGACAGGGCCCGACAGGGCCCAGTAGAGCCCGAAAGAGCCCGACAGAGCCCAGTAGAGCCCAGTAGAGCCCGACAGAGCCCGACAGGGCCCGACAGGGCCCATTAGAGCCCGACAGAGCCCGACAGAGCCTGACAGAGCCCGACAGGGCCCGACAGGGCCCGACAGAGTCCGACAGAGACCGACAGGGCCCAGTAGAGCCCGACAGAGCCCGACAGAGCCTGACAGGGCCCGACAGGGCCCGACAGGGCCCAGTAGAGCCCGATAGAGCCCGACAGAGCCCGACAGAGCCCGACAGGGCCCGACAGAGCCCGACAGAGCCCGACAGGGCCCGACAGGGCCCGACAGAGCCCGACAGGGCCCGATAGAGCCCGACAGGGCCCGACAGAGCCCGACAGAGCCCGACAGGGCACGACAGAGCCCGACAGAGCCCGACAGGGCCCGACAGAGCCCGACAGAGCCCGACAGAGCCCGACAGAGCCCGACAGGGCCCAGTAGAGCCCGACAGAGCCCAGTAGAGCCCAGTAGAGCCCGACAGAGCCCGACAGAGCCCGACAGAGCTCGACAGGGCCCGACAGGGCCCGACAGGGCCCAGTAGAGCCCGACAGAGCCCGACAGGGCCCGACAGAGCCCGACAGAGCCCGACAGGGCCCGACAGAGCCCGACAGAGCCCGACAGGGCCCAGTAGAGCCCGACAGAGCCCGACAGAGCCCGACAGAGCCCGACAGGGCCCGACAGAGCGCGACAGAGCCCGACAGAGCCCGACAGGGCCCGACAGAGCCCGACAGAGCCCGACAGGGCCCAGTAGAGCCCGACAGAGCCCGACAGAGCCCGACAGAACCCGACAGGGCCCAGTAGAGCCCGACAGAGCCCGACAGGGCCCGACAGAGCCCGACAGAGCCCGACAGAGCCCTACAGCGCCCGACAGGGCCCAGTAGAGCCCGACAGAGCCCGACAGAGCCCGACAGAGCCCGACAGGGCCCGACAGAGCCCGACAGAGCCCGACAGGGCCCGACAGGGCCCAGTAGAGCCCGAAAGAGCCCGACAGAGCCCAGTAGAGCCCAGTAGAGCCCGACAGAGCCCGACAGGGCCCGACAGGGCCCAGTAGAGCCCGACAGAGCCCGACAGAGCCCGACAGAGCCCGACAGGGCCCGACAGAGCCCGACAGAGCCCGACAGGGCCCGACAGGGCCCGACAGGGCCCAGTAGAGCCCGAAAGAGCCCGACAGAGCCCAGTAGAGCCCAGTAGAGCCCGACAGAGCCCGACAGGGCCCGACAGGGCCCATTAGAGCCCGACAGAGCCCGACAGAGCCTGACAGAGCCCGACAGGGCCCGACAGGGCCCGACAGAGTCCGACAGAGACCGACAGGGCCCAGTAGAGCCCGACAGAGCCCGACAGAGCCTGACAGGGCCCGACAGGGCCCGACAGGGCCCGACAGGGCCCAGTAGAGCCCGATAGAGCCCGACAGAGCCCGACAGAGCCCGACAGGGCCCGACAGAGCCCGACAGAGCCCGACAGGGCCCGACAGGGCCCGACAGAGCCCGACAGGGCCCGATAGAGCCCGACAGGGCCCGACAGAGCCCGACAGAGCCCGACAGGGCCCAGTAGAGCCCGACAGAGCCCAGTAGAGCCCAGTAGAGCCCGACAGAGCCCGACAGAGCCCGACAGAGCTCGACAGGGCCCGACAGGGCCCGACAGGGCCCAGTAGAGCCCGACAGAGCCCGACAGGGCCCGACAGAGCCCGACAGAGCCCGACAGGGCCCGACAGAGCCCGACAGAGCCCGACAGGGCCCAGTAGAGCCCGACAGAGCCCGACAGAGCCCGACAGAGCCCGACAGGGCCCGACAGAGCGCGACAGAGCCCGACAGGGCCCGACAGGGCCCGACAGAGCCCGACAGGGCCCGACAGAGCCCGACAGAGCCCGACAGAGCCCGACAGGGCCCCACAGAGCCCGAAAGAGCCCGACAAAGCCCAGTAGAGCCCGACAGAGCCCGACAGAGCCCGACAGAGCCCGACAGAGCCCAGTAGAGCCCGACAGAGCCCGACAGAGCCCGACAGGGCCCGACAGGGCCCGACAGGGCCCGACAGAGCCCGACAGAGCCCGACAGGGCCCAGTAGAGCCTGACAGAGCCCGACAGAGCCCGACAGAGCCCGACAGAGCCCAGTAGAGCCCGACAGAGCCCGACAGAGCCCGACAGGGCCCGACAGGGCCCGACAGGGCCCGACAGAGCCCAGTAGAGCCCGACAGAGCCCGACAGAGCCCGACAGAGCCCGACAGGGCCCGACAGGGCCCAGTAGAGCCCGACAGAGCCCGACAGAGCCCGACAGGGCCCGACAGGGCCCGACAGAGCCCGACAGGGCCCGACAGGGCCCGACAGGGCCCGACAGAGCCCAGTAGAGCCCGACAGAGCCCGACAGAGCCCGACAGGGCCCGACAGAGCCCGACAGGGCCCGACAGGGTACGACAGAGCCCGACAGGGCCCGACAGGGCCCAGTAGAGCCCGACAGAGCCCGACAGAGCCCGACAGAGCCCGACAGGGCCCGACAGGGCCCAGTAGAGCCCGACAGAGCCCGACAGAGCCCGACAGAACCCAGTAGAGCCCAGTAGAGCCCGACAGAGCCCGACACAGCCCGACAGAGCCCGACAGAGCCCGACAGGGCCCGACAGAGCCCGACAGGGCCCGACAGAGCCCGACAGAGCCCGACAGGGCCCAGTAGAGCCCGACAGAGCCCGACAGAGCCCGACAGAACCCGACAGGGCCCAGTAGAGCCCGACAGAGCCCGACAGGGCCCGACAGAGCCCGACAGAGCCCGACAGAGCCCTACAGCGCCCGACAGGGCCCAGTAGAGCCCGACAGAGCCCGACAGAGCCCGACAGAGCCCGACAGGGCCCGACAGAGCCCGACAGAGCCCGACAGGGCCCGACAGGGCCCAGTAGAGCCCGACAGAGCCCAACAGGGCCCGACAGAGCCCGACAGAGCCCGACAGAGCCCGACAGGGCCCAGTAGAGCCCGACAGAGCACGACAGAGCCCGACAGAGCCCGACAGGGCCCGACAGAGCCCGACAGAGCCCGACAGGGCCCAGTAGAGCCCGACAGAGCCCGACAGAGCCCGACAGAGCCCGACAGAGCCCAGTAGAGCCCGACAGAGCCCGACAGAGCCCGACAGAGGCCGACAGGGCCCGACAGAGCCCGACAGGGCCCGACAGGGCCCGACAGAGCCCGACAGGGCCCGACAGAGCCCAGTAGAGCCCGACAGAGCCCGACAGGGACCGACAGAGCCCGACAGGGCCCGACAGAGCCCAGTAGAGCCCGACAGAGCCCGATAGAGCCCGACAGAGCCCGATAGAGCCCGACAGGGCCCGACAGGGCCCGACAGGGCCCAGTAGAGCCCGACAGAGCCCGACAGAGCCCAGTAGAGCCCAGTAGAGCCCGACAGAGCCCGACAGAGCCCGACAGAGCCCGACAGGGCCCGACAGAGCCCGACAGAGCCCGACAGAGCCCGACAGGGCCCGACAGGGCCCGACAGAGCCCGACAGGGCCCGACAGAGCCCGACAGAGCCCAACAGGGCCCGACAGAGCCCGACAGAGCCCGACAGGGCCCAGTAGAGCCCGACAGAGCCCGACAGAGCCCGACAGAGCCCGACAGAGCCCAGTAGAGCCCGACAGAGCCCGACAGAGCCCGACAGAGCCCGACAGGGCCCGACAGAGCCCGACAGGGCCCGACAGGGCCCGACAGAGCCCGACAGAGCCCGACAGGGCCCGACAGAGCCCGACAGGGCCCAGTAGAGCCCGACAGAGCCCGATAGAGCCCGACAGGGCCCGACAGGGCCCAGTAGAGCCCGACAGAGCCCGACAGAGCCCAGTAGAGCCCAGTAGAGCCCGACAGAGCCCGACAGAGCCCGACAGAGCCCGACAGGGCCCGACAGAGCCCGACAGAGCCCGACAGGGCCCGACAGGGCCCGACAGGGCCCAGTAGAGCCCGAAAGAGCCCGACAGAGCCCAGTAGAGCCCAGTAGAGCCAGACAGGGCCCGACAGGGCCCGACAGGGCCCATTAGAGCCCGACAGAGCCTGACAGAGCCTGACAAAGGCCGACAGGGCCCGACAGGGCCCGACAGAGCCCGACAGAGCCCGACAGAGCCGGACAGGGCCCGACAGAGCCCGACAGAGCCCGACAGAGCCCGACAGGGCCCAGTAGAGCCCGACAGAGCCCGACAGAGCCCGACAGAGCCCGACAGGGCCCGACAGAGCCCGACAGGGCCCGACAGAGCCCGACAGAGTCCGACAGAGCCCGACAGGGCCCAGTAGAGCCCAACAGAGCCCGACAGAGCCCGACAGAGCCCGACAGAGCCCAGTAGAGCCCGACAGAGCCCGACAGAGCCCGAAAGAGCCCGACAGAGCCCGACAGGGCCCGACAGAACCCGATAGAGCCCGACAGGGCCCGACAGAGCCCGACAGAGCCCGACAGAGCCCAGTAGTGCCCGACAGAGCCCGACAGAGCCCGACAGAGCCCGACAGAGCCCGACAGGGCCCGACAGGGCCCGACAGAGCCCGACAGGGCCCGACAGGGCCCGACAGAGCCCGACAGGGCCCAGTAGAGCCCGACAGAGCCCAGTAGAGCCCGACAGAGCCCGACAGGGCCCGACAGAGCCCGACAGAGCCCGACAGAGCCCGACAGGGCCCGACAGGGCCCGACAGAGCCCGACAGGGCCCGACAGGGCCCGACAGAGCCCGACAGGGCCCGACAGGGCCCGACAGAGCCCGACAGGGCCCGACAGGGACAGTAGAGCCCGACAGAGCCCGACAGAGCCCGACAGGGCCCGACAGGGCCCGACAGAGCCCGACAGGGCCCGGCAGGGCCCGACAGATCCCAGTAGAGACCGACAGAGCCCGACAGAGCCCGACAGAACCCGACAGAGCCCGACAGGGCCCGACAGGTCCCGACAGGGCCCAGTAGAGCCCGACAGAGCCCGACAGAGCCCGACAGAGCCCGACAGGGCCCGACAGGGCCCAGAAGAGCCCGACAGAGCCCGACAGAGCCCGACAGAGCCCGACAGAACCCGACAGAGCCCGACAGAGCCCGACAGGGCCCGACAGGGCCCGACAGAGCCCGACAGGGCCCGATAGAGCCCGACAGAGCCCGACAGAGCCCGACAGGGCCCCACAGAGCCCGACAGAGCCCGACAGGGACCGACAGAGCCCGACAGAGCCCGACAGGGCCCGACAGAGCCCGACAGGGCCCAGTAGAGCCCAGTAGAACCCGACAGAGCCCAGTAGAGCCCGACAGAGCCCGACAGAGCCCGACAGAGCCCGACAGGGCCCGACAGAGCCCGACAGGGCCCAGTAGAGCCCGACAGAGCCCGACAAAGCCCAACAGAGCCCGACAGAGCCCAGTAGAGCCCGACAGAGCCCGACAGAGCCCGACAGGGCCCGACAGAGCCCGACAGAGCCCAGTAGAGCCCGACAGAGCCCGTCAGGGCCCGACAGGCCCCGACAGGGCCCAGTAGAGCCCGACAGAGCCCGACAGAGCCCAGTAGAGGCCGACAGAGCCGAGAGGGCCCGACAGAGCCCGAAGAACCCGACAGGGCCCAGTAGAGCCCGACAGAGCCCGACAGAGCCCGACAGAGCCCGACAGGGCCCGACAGAGCCCGACAGAGACCGACAGAGCCCGACAGCGCCCGACAGGGCCCAGTAGAGCCCGACAGAGCCCGACAGAGCCCGACAGAGCCCGACAGGGCCCGACAGAGCCCGACAGAGCCCGACAGGGCCCAGTAGAGCCCGACAGAGCCCAACAGGGCCCGATAGAGCCCGACAGAGCCCGACAGAGCCCGACAGGGCCCAGTAGAGCCCGACAGAGCCCGACAGAGCCCGACAGGGCCCGACAGAGCCCGACAGAGCCCGACAGGGCCCAGTAGAGCCCGACAGAGCCCGACAGAGCCCGACAGAGCCCGACAGAGCCCAGTAGAGCCCGACAGAGCCCGACAGAGCCCGACAGAGCCCGACAGGGCCCGACAGAGCCCGACAGAGCCCGACAGGGCCCAGTAGAGCCCGACAGAGCCCGATAGAGCCCGACAGGGCCCGACAGGGCCCAGTAGAGCCCGACAGAGCCCGACAGAGCCCAGTAGAGCCCAGTAGAGCCCGACAGAGCCCGACAGAGCCCGACAGAGCCCGACAGGGCCCGACAGAGCCCGACAGGGCCCAGTAGAGCCCTAAAGAGCCCGACAGAGCCCAGTAGAGCCCAGTAGAGCCCGACAGAGCCCGACAGGGCCCGACAGGGCCCATTAGAGCCCGACAGAGCCCGACAGAGCCTGACAGAGCCCGACAGGGCCCGACAGGGCCCGACAGAGTCCGACAGAGCCCGACAGGGCCCAGTAGAGCCCGACAGAGCCCGACAGAGCCTGACAGGGCCCGACAGGGCCCGACAGGGCCCGACAGGGCCCAGTAGAGCCCGATAGAGCCCGACAGAGACCGACAGAGCCCGACAGGGCCCGACAGAGCCCGACAGAGCCCGACAGGGCCCGACAGGGCCCGACAGAGCCCGACAGGGCCCGATAGAGCCCGACAGGGCCCGACAGAGCCCGACAGAGCCCGACAGGGCACGACAGAGCCCGACAGAGCCCGACAGGGCCCGACAGAGCCCGACAGAGCCCGACAGAGCCCGACAGGGCCCAGTAGAGCCCGACAGAGCCCAGTAGAGCCCAGTAGAGCCCGACAGAGCCCGACAGAGCCCGACAGAGCTCGACAGGGCCCGACAGGGCCCGACAGGGCCCAGTAGAGCCCGACAGAGCCCGACAGGGCCCGACAGAGCCCGACAGAGCCCGACAGAGCCCAGTAGAGCCCGACAGAGCCCGACAGAGCCCGACAGGGCCCGACAGGGCCCGACAGGGCCCGACAGAGCCCAGTAGAGCCCGACAGAGCCCGACAGAGCCCGACAGAGCCCGACAGGGCCCGACAGGGCCCAGTAGAGCCCGACAGAGCCCGACAGAGCCCGACAGGGCCCGACAGGGCCCGACAGAGCCCGACAGGGCCCGACAGGGCCCGACAGGGCCCGACAGAGCCCAGTAGAGCCCGACAGAGCCCGACAGAGCCCGACAGGGCCCGACAGAGCCCGACAGGGCCCGACAGGGTACGACAGAGCCCGACAGGGCCCGACAGGGCCCAGTAGAGCCCGACAGAGCCCGACAGAGCCCGACAGAGCCCGACAGGGCCCGACAGGGCCCAGTAGAGCCCGACAGAGCCCGACAGAGCCCGACAGAACCCAGTAGAGCCCAGTAGAGCCCGACAGAGCCCGACACAGCCCGACAGAGCCCGACAGAGCCCGACAGGGCCCGACAGAGCCCGACAGGGCCCGACAGAGCCCGACAGAGCCCGACAGGGCCCAGTAGAGCCCGACAGAGCCCGACAGAGCCCGACAGAACCCGACAGGGCCCAGTAGAGCCCGACAGAGCCCGACAGGGCCCGACAGAGCCCGACAGAGCCCGACAGAGCCCTACAGCGCCCGACAGGGCCCAGTAGAGCCCGACAGAGCCCGACAGAGCCCGACAGAGCCCGACAGGGCCCGACAGAGCCCGACAGAGCCCGACAGGGCCCGACAGGGCCCAGTAGAGCCCGACAGAGCCCAACAGGGCCCGACAGAGCCCGACAGAGCCCGACAGAGCCCGACAGGGCCCAGTAGAGCCCGACAGAGCACGACAGAGCCCGACAGAGCCCGACAGGGCCCGACAGAGCCCGACAGAGCCCGACAGGGCCCAGTAGAGCCCGACAGAGCCCGACAGAGCCCGACAGAGCCCGACAGAGCCCAGTAGAGCCCGACAGAGCCCGACAGAGCCCGACAGAGGCCGACAGGGCCCGACAGAGCCCGACAGGGCCCGACAGGGCCCGACAGAGCCCGACAGGGCCCGACAGAGCCAGTAGAGCCCGACAGAGCCCGACAGGGACCGACAGAGCCCGACAGGGCCCGACAGAGCCCAGTAGAGCCCGACAGAGCCCGATAGAGCCCGACAGAGCCCGATAGAGCCCGACAGGGCCCGACAGGGCCCGACAGGGCCCAGTAGAGCCCGACAGAGCCCGACAGAGCCCAGTAGAGCCCAGTAGAGCCCGACAGAGCCCGACAGAGCCCGACAGAGCCCGACAGGGCCCGACAGAGCCCGACAGAGCCCGACAGAGCCCGACAGGGCCCGACAGGGCCCGACAGAGCCCGACAGGGCCCGACAGAGCCCGACAGAGCCCAACAGGGCCCGACAGAGCCCGACAGAGCCCGACAGGGCCCAGTAGAGCCCGACAGAGCCCGACAGAGCCCGACAGAGCCCGACAGAGCCCAGTAGAGCCCGACAGAGCCCGACAGAGCCCGACAGAGCCCGACAGGGCCCGACAGAGCCCGACAGGGCCCGACAGGGCCCGACAGAGCCCGACAGAGCCCGACAGGGCCCGACAGAGCCCGACAGGGCCCAGTAGAGCCCGACAGAGCCCGATAGAGCCCGACAGGGCCCGACAGGGCCCAGTAGAGCCCGACAGAGCCCGACAGAGCCCAGTAGAGCCCAGTAGAGCCCGACAGAGCCCGACAGAGCCCGACAGAGCCCGACAGGGCCCGACAGAGCCCGACAGAGCCCGACAGGGCCCGACAGGGCCCGACAGGGCCCAGTAGAGCCCGAAAGAGCCCGACAGAGCCCAGTAGAGCCCAGTAGAGCCAGACAGGGCCCGACAGGGCCCGACAGGGCCCATTAGAGCCCGACAGAGCCTGACAGAGCCTGACAAAGGCCGACAGGGCCCGACAGGGCCCGACAGAGCCCGACAGAGCCCGACAGAGCCGGACAGGGCCCGACAGAGCCCGACAGAGCCCGACAGAGCCCGACAGGGCCCAGTAGAGCCCGACAGAGCCCGACAGAGCCCGACAGAGCCCGACAGGGCCCGACAGAGCCCGACAGGGCCCGACAGAGCCCGACAGAGTCCGACAGAGCCCGACAGGGCCCAGTAGAGCCCAACAGAGCCCGACAGAGCCCGACAGAGCCCGACAGAGCCCAGTAGAGCCCGACAGAGCCCGACAGAGCCCGAAAGAGCCCGACAGAGCCCGACAGGGCCCGACAGAACCCGATAGAGCCCGACAGGGCCCGACAGAGCCCGACAGAGCCCGACAGAGCCCAGTAGTAGTGCCCGACAGAGCCCGACAGAGCCCGACAGAGCCCGACAGAGCCCGACAGGGCCCGACAGGGCCCGACAGAGCCCGACAGGGCCCGACAGGGCCCGACAGAGCCCGACAGGGCCCAGTAGAGCCCGACAGAGCCCAGTAGAGCCCGACAGAGCCCGACAGGGCCCGACAGAGCCCGACAGAGCCCGACAGAGCCCGACAGGGCCCGACAGGGCCCGACAGAGCCCGACAGGGCCCGACAGGGCCCGACAGAGCCCGACAGGGCCCGACAGGGCCCGACAGAGCCCGACAGGGCCCGACAGGGACAGTAGAGCCCGACAGAGCCCGACAGAGCCCGACAGGGCCCGACAGGGCCCGACAGAGCCCGACAGGGCCCGGCAGGGCCCGACAGATCCCAGTAGAGACCGACAGAGCCCGACAGAGCCCGACAGAACCCGACAGAGCCCGACAGGGCCCGACAGGTCCCGACAGGGCCCAGTAGAGCCCGACAGAGCCCGACAGAGCCCGACAGAGCCCGACAGGGCCCGACAGGGCCCAGAAGAGCCCGACAGAGCCCGACAGAGCCCGACAGAGCCCGACAGAACCCGACAGAGCCCGACAGAGCCCGACAGGGCCCGACAGGGCCCGACAGAGCCCGACAGGGCCCGATAGAGCCCGACAGAGCCCGACAGAGCCCGACAGGGCCCCACAGAGCCCGACAGAGCCCGACAGGGACCGACAGAGCCCGACAGAGCCCGACAGGGCCCGACAGAGCCCGACAGGGCCCAGTAGAGCCCAGTAGAACCCGACAGAGCCCAGTAGAGCCCGACAGAGCCCGACAGAGCCCGACAGAGCCCGACAGGGCCCGACAGAGCCCGACAGGGCCCAGTAGAGCCCGACAGAGCCCGACAAAGCCCAACAGAGCCCGACAGAGCCCAGTAGAGCCCGACAGAGCCCGACAGAGCCCGACAGGGCCCGACAGAGCCCGACAGAGCCCAGTAGAGCCCGACAGAGCCCGTCAGGGCCCGACAGGCCCCGACAGGGCCCAGTAGAGCCCGACAGAGCCCGACAGAGCCCAGTAGAGGCCGACAGAGCCGAGAGGGCCCGACAGAGCCCGAAGAACCCGACAGGGCCCAGTAGAGCCCGACAGAGCCCGACAGAGCCCGACAGAGCCCGACAGGGCCCGACAGAGCCCGACAGAGACCGACAGAGCCCGACAGCGCCCGACAGGGCCCAGTAGAGCCCGACAGAGCCCGACAGAGCCCGACAGAGCCCGACAGGGCCCGACAGAGCCCGACAGAGCCCGACAGGGCCCAGTAGAGCCCGACAGAGCCCAACAGGGCCCGATAGAGCCCGACAGAGCCCGACAGAGCCCGACAGGGCCCAGTAGAGCCCGACAGAGCCCGACAGAGCCCGACAGGGCCCGACAGAGCCCGACAGAGCCCGACAGGGCCCAGTAGAGCCCGACAGAGCCCGACAGAGCCCGACAGAGCCCGACAGAGCCCAGTAGAGCCCGACAGAGCCCGACAGAGCCCGACAGAGCCCGACAGGGCCCGACAGAGCCCGACAGAGCCCGACAGGCCCAGTAGAGCCCGACAGAGCCCGATAGAGCCCGACAGGGCCCGACAGGGCCCAGTAGAGCCCGACAGAGCCCGACAGAGCCCAGTAGAGCCCAGTAGAGCCCGACAGAGCCCGACAGAGCCCGACAGAGCCCGACAGGGCCCGACAGAGCCCGACAGGGCCCAGTAGAGCCCTAAAGAGCCCGACAGAGCCCAGTAGAGCCCAGTAGAGCCCGACAGAGCCCGACAGGGCCCGACAGGGCCCATTAGAGCCCGACAGAGCCCGACAGAGCCTGACAGAGCCCGACAGGGCCCGACAGGGCCCGACAGAGTCCGACAGAGCCCGACAGGGCCCAGTAGAGCCCGACAGAGCCCGACAGAGCCTGACAGGGCCCGACAGGGCCCGACAGGGCCCGACAGGGCCCAGTAGAGCCCGATAGAGCCCGACAGAGACCGACAGAGCCCGACAGGGCCCGACAGAGCCCGACAGAGCCCGACAGGGCCCGACAGGGCCCGACAGAGCCCGACAGGGCCCGATAGAGCCCGACAGGGCCCGACAGAGCCCGACAGAGCCCGACAGGGCACGACAGAGCCCGACAGAGCCCGACAGGGCCCGACAGAGCCCGACAGAGCCCGACAGAGCCCGACAGGGCCCAGTAGAGCCCGACAGAGCCCAGTAGAGCCCAGTAGAGCCCGACAGAGCCCGACAGAGCCCGACAGAGCTCGACAGGGCCCGACAGGGCCCGACAGGGCCCAGTAGAGCCCGACAGAGCCCGACAGGGCCCGACAGAGCCCGACAGAGCCCGACAGGGCCCGACAGAGCCCGACAGAGCCCGACAGGGCCCAGTAGAGCCCGACAGAGCCCGACAGAGCCCGACAGAGCCCGACAGGGCCCGACAGAGCCCGACAGAGCCCGACAGGGCCCGACAGGGCCCGACAGAGCCCGACAGGGCCCGACAGAGCCCGACAGAGCCCGACAGAGCCTGACAGGGCCCCACAGAGCCCGAAAGAGCCCGACAAAGCCCAGTAGAGCCCGACAGAGCCCGACAGAGCCCGACAGAGACCGACAGAGCCCAGTAGAGCCCGACAGAGCCCGACAGAGCCCGACAGGGCCCGACAGGGCCCGACAGAGCCCGACAGAGCCCGACAGAGCCCGACAGGGCCCAGTAGAGCCCGACAGATCCCGACAGAGCCCGACAGAGCCCGACAGAGCCCAGTAGAGCCCGACAGAGCCCGACAGAGCCCGACAGGGCCCGACAGAGCCCGACAGAGCCCGACAGAGCCCGACAGGGCCCGACAGGGCCCGACAGAGCCCGACAGGGCCCGACAGAGCCCAGTAGAGCCCGACAGAGCCCGACAGAGCCCGACAGAGCCCGACAGGGCCCGACAGGGCCCAGTAGAGCCCGACAGAGCCCGACAGAGCCCGACAGAGCCCGACAGGGCCCGACAGGGCCCGACAGGGCCCGAAAGAGCCCAGTAGAGCCCGACAGAGCCCGACAGAGCCCGACAGAGCCCGACAGGGCCCGACAGGGCCCGACAGGGCCCGACAGAGCCCGACAGGGCCCGACAGGGTACGACAGAGCCCGACAGGGCCCGACAGGGCCCAGTAGAGCCCGACAGAGCCCGACAGAGCCCGACAGAGCCCGACAGGGCCCGACAGGGCCCAGTAGAGCCCGACAGAGCCCGACAGAGCCCGACAGAGCCCAGTAGAGCCCAGTAGAGCCCGACAGAGCCCAACACAGCCCGACAGAGCCCGACAGAGCCCGACAGGGCCCGACAGAGCCCGACAGAGCCCGACAGAGCCCGACAGAGCCCGACAGGGCCCGACAGGGCCCAGTAGAGCCCGACAGAGCCCGACAGAGCCCGACAGAAACCGACAGGGCCCAGTAGAGCCCGACAGAGCCCGACAGGGCCCGACAGAGCCCGACAGAGCCCGACAGAGCCCTACAGCGCCCGACAGGGCCCAGTAGAGCCCGACAGAGCCCGACAGAGCCCGACAGAGCCCGACAGGGCCCGACAGAGCCCGACAGAGCCCGACAGGGCCCGACAGGGCCCAGTAGAGCCCGACAGAGCCCAACAGGGCCCGACAGAGCCCGACAGAGCCCGACAGAGCCCGACAGGGCCCAGTAGAGCCCGACAGAGCCCGACAGAGCCCGACAGAGCCCGACAGGGCCCGACAGAGCCCGACAGAGCCCGACAGGGCCCAGTAGAGCCCGACAGAGCCCGACAGAGCAGGACAGAGCCCGACAGAGCCCGACAGAGGCCGACAGGGCCCGACAGGGCCCGACAGGGCGCGACAGAGCCCGACAGGGCCCGACAGAGCCCAGTAGAGCCCGACAGAGCCCGACAGGGACCGACAGAGCCCGACAGGGCCCAGTAGAGCCCGACAAAGCCCAATAGAGCCCGACAGGGCCCGACAGGGCCCGACAGGGCCCAGTAGAGCCCGACAGAGCCCGACAGAGCCCAGTAGAGCCCAGTAGAGCCCGACAGAGCCCGACAGAGCCCGACAGAGCCCGACAGGGCCCGACAGAGCCCGACAGAGCCCGACAGAGCCCGACAGGGCCCAGTAGAGCCCGACAGAGCCCGACAGAGCCCAGTAGAGCCCAGTAGAGCCCGACAGGGCCCGACAGGGCCCGACAGGGCCCAGTAGAGCCCGACAGAGCCCGACAGAGCCCAGTAGAGCCCAGTACAGCCCGACAGGGCCCGACAGGGCCCGACAGGGCCCATTAGAGCCCGACAGAGCCCGACAGAGCCTGACAGAGCCCGACAGGGCCCGACAGGGCCCGACAGAGCCCGACAGAGCCCGACAGAGCCTGACAGAGCCCGACAGAGCCCGACAGGGCCCGACAGAGGCCGACAGAGCCCGACAGGGCACGACAGAGCCCGACAGAGCCCGACAGGGCCCAGTAGAGCCCGATAGAGCCCGACAGAGCCCGACAGAGCCCAGTAGAGCCCGACAGAGCCCGACAGAGCCCGACAGAGCCCGACAGGGCCCGACAGAGCCCGACAGGGCCCGACAGGGCCCGACAGAGCCCGACAGAGCCCGACAGGGCCCGACAGAGCCCGACAGGGCCCAGTAGAGCCCGACAGAGCCCGATAGAGCCCGACAGGGCCCGACAGGGCCCAGTAGAGCCCGACAGAGCCCGACAGAGCCCAGTAGAGCCTAGTAGAGCCCGACACAGCCCGACAGAGCCCGACAGAGCCCGACAGGGCCCGACAGAGCCCGACAGAGCCCGACAGGGCCCGACAAGGCCCAGTAGAGACCGAAAGAGCCCGACAGAGCCCAGTAGAGCCCAGTAGAGCCCGACAGGGCCCGACAGGGCCCGACAGGGCCCATTAGAGCCCGACAGAGCCCGACAGAGCCTGACAGAGCCCGACAGGGCCCGACAGGGCCCGACAGAGTCCGACAGAGCCCGACAGGGCCCAGTAGAGCCCGACAGAGCCCGACAGAGCCCGACAGGGCCCGACAGAGCCCGACAGGGCCCAGTAGAGCCCGATAGAGCCCGACAGAGCCCGACAGAGCCCGACAGGGCCCGACAGAGCCTGACAGAGCCAGACAGGGCCCGACAGGGCCCGACAGGGCCCTACAGGGCCCATTAGAGCCCGACAGAGCCCGACAGAGCCTGACAGAGCCCGACAGGGCCCGACAGGGCCCGACAGAGTCCGACAGAGCCCGACAGGGCCCAGTAGAGCCCGACAGAGCCCGACAGAGCCCGACAGGGCCCGACAGAGCCCGACAGGGCCCAGTAGAGCCCGATAGAGCCCGACAGAGCCCGACAGAGCCCGACAGGGCCCGACAGAGCCTGACAGAGCCAGACAGGGCCCGACAGGGCCCGACAGAGCCCGACAGGGCCCGACAGAGCCCGACAGAGCCCGACAGGGCACGACAGAGCCCGACAGAGCCCGACAGGGCCCGACAGAGCCCGACAGAGCCCGACAGAGCCCGACAGGGCCCAGTAGAGCCCGACAGAGCCCAGTAGAGCCCAATAGAGCCCGACAGAGCCCGACAGAGCCCGACAGAGCCCGACAGGGCCCGACAGGGCCCGACAGGGCCCAGTAGAGCCCGACAGAGCCCGACAGGGCCCGACAGAGCCCGACAGAGCCCGACAGGGCCCGACAGAGCCCGACAGAGCCCGACAGGGCCCAGTAGAGCCCGACAGAGCCCGACAGAGCCCGACAGAGCCCGACAGGGCCCGACAGAGCCCGACAGAGCCCGACAGGGCCCAACAGGGCCCGACAGAGCCCGACAGGGCCCAGTAGAGCCCGACAGAGCCCGACAGAGACCGACAGAGCCCGACAGGGCCCCACAGAGCCCGAAAGAGCCCGACAGGGCCCAGTAGAGCCCGACAGAGCCCGACAGAGCCCGACAGAGCCCGACAGAGACCAGTAAGAGCCCGACAGAGCCCGACAGAGCCCGACAGAGCCCGACAGGGCCCGACAGGGCCCGACAGAGCCCGACAGAGCCCGACAGGGCCCCAGTAGAGCCCGACAGAGCCCGACAGAGCCCGACAGAGCCCGACAGAGCCCAGTAGAGCCCGACAGAGCCCGACAGAGCCCGACAGGGCCCGACAGGGCCCGACAGAGCCCGACAGAGCCCGACAGGGACCGACAGGGCCCGACAGAGCCCAGTAGAGCCCGACAGAGCCCGACAGAGCCCGACAGAGCCCGACAGGGCCCGACAGGGCCCGACAGGGCCCAGTAGAGCCCGACAGAGCCCGGACAGAGCCCGACAGAGCCCGACAGGGCCCGACAGAGACCGAGAGGGCCCGACAGGGCCCGACAGGGCCCGACAGAGCCCAGTAGAGCCCGACAGAGCCCGACAGAGCCCGACAGAGCCCGACAGGGCCCGACAGGGCCCAGTAGAGCCCGACAGAGCCCGACAGAGCCCGACAGAGCCCGACAGGGCCCGACAGAGCCCGACAGAGCCCGACAGGGCCCGACAGGGCCCGACAGAGCCCGACAGGGCCCCGACAGGGGGTGAGCCCGACAGGGGCCCGACAGGGCCCAGTAGAGCCCGACAGAGCCCGACAGAGCCCGACAGAGCCCAGTAGAGCCCAGTAGAGCCCGACAGAGCCCGACACAGCCCGACAGAGCCCGACAGGGCCCGACAGAGCCCGACAGAGCCCGACAGAGCCCGACAGGGCCCGACAGAGCCCGACAGAGCCCGACAGGGCCCAGTAGAGCCCGACAGAGCCCGACAGAGCCCGACAGAACCCGACAGGGCCCAGTAGAGCCCGACAGAGCCCGACAGGGCCCGACAGAGCCCGACAGAGCCCGACAGAGCCCGACAGCGCCCGACAGGGCCCAGTAGAGCCCGACAGAGCCCGACAGAGCCCGACAGAGCCCGACAGGCCCAGTAGAGCCCGACAGAGCCCGACAGAGCCCGACAGAGCCCGACAGGGCCCGACAGAGCCCGACAGAGCCCGACAGGGCCCGACAGAGCCCGACAGAGCCCGACAGGGCCCAGTAGAGCCCGACAGAGCCCGACAGAGCCCGACAGAGCCCGACAGGGCCCGACAGAGCCTGACAGAGCCAGACAGGGCCCGACAGGGCCCGACAGGGCCCTACAGGGCCCATTAGAGCCCGACAGAGCCCGACAGAGCCTGACAGAGCCCGACAGGGCCCGACAGGGCCCGACAGAGTCCGACAGAGCCCGACAGGGCCCAGTAGAGCCCGACAGAGCCCGACAGAGCCCGACAGGGCCCGACAGAGCCCGACAGGGCCCAGTAGAGCCCGATAGAGCCCGACAGAGCCCGACAGAGCCCGACAGGGCCCGACAGAGCCTGACAGAGCCAGACAGGGCCCGACAGGGCCCGACAGAGCCCGACAGGGCCCGACAGAGCCCGACAGAGCCCGACAGGGCACGACAGAGCCCGACAGAGCCCGACAGGGCCCGACAGAGCCCGACAGAGCCCGACAGAGCCCGACAGGGCCCAGTAGAGCCCGACAGAGCCCAGTAGAGCCCAATAGAGCCCGACAGAGCCCGACAGAGCCCGACAGAGCCCGACAGGGCCCGACAGGGCCCGACAGGGCCCAGTAGAGCCCGACAGAGCCCGACAGGGCCCGACAGAGCCCGACAGAGCCCGACAGGGCCCGACAGAGCCCGACAGAGCCCGACAGGGCCCAGTAGAGCCCGACAGAGCCCGACAGAGCCCGACAGAGCCCGACAGGGCCCGACAGAGCCCGACAGAGCCCGACAGGGCCCAACAGGGCCCGACAGAGCCCGACAGGGCCCAGTAGAGCCCGACAGAGCCCGACAGAGCCCGACAGAGCCCGACAGGGCCCCACAGAGCCCGAAAGAGCCCGACAGGGCCCAGTAGAGCCCGACAGAGCCCGACAGAGCCCGACAGAGCCCGACAGAGACCAGTAGAGCCCGACAGAGCCCGACAGAGCCCGACAGAGCCCGACAGGGCCCGACAGGGCCCGACAGAGCCCGACAGAGCCCGACAGGGCCCAGTAGAGCCCGACAGAGCCCGACAGAGCCCGACAGAGCCCGACAGAGCCCAGTAGAGCCCGACAGAGCCCGACAGAGCCCGACAGGGGCCCGACAGGGCCCGACAGAGCCCGACAGAGCCCGACAGGGACCGACAGGGCCCGACAGAGCCCAGTAGAGCCCGACAGAGCCCGACAGAGCCCGACAGAGCCCGACAGGGCCCGACAGGGCCCGACAGGGCCCAGTAGAGCCGACAG
>NW_027017081.1:0-36026 GCF_036013445.1 Caloenas nicobarica
CCCGACAGGGCCCAGTAGAGCCCGACAGAGCCAGACAGAGCCCGACAGAGCCCGACAGGGCCCGACAGAGCCCGACAGGGCCCGACAGAGCCCGACAGCGCCCGACAGGGCCCAGTAGAGCCCGACAGAGCCCGACAGGGCCCGACAGGGCCCGACAGAGCCCGACAGAGCCCGACAGAGCCCGACAGGGCCAGTAGAGCCCGACAGAGCCCGACAGAGCCCGACAGAGCCCGACAGGGCCCGACAGAGCCCGACAGAGCCCGACAGGTCACAGTAGAGCCCGACAGAGCCCGAGAGGGCCCGACAGAGCCCGACAGAGCCCGACAGAGCCCGACAGGGCCCGACAGAGCCCGACAGGGCCCGACAGGGCCCAGTAGAGCCCGAAAGAGCCCGACAGAGCCCGACAGAACCCGACAGGGCCCAGTAGAGCCCGACAGAGCCCGACAGAGCCCGACAGGGCCCGACAGAGCCCGACAGAGCCTGACAGAACCCAGTAGAGCCCGACAGAGCCCGACAGAGCCCGACAGAGCCCGACAGGGCCCGACAGAGTCCGACAGAGCCCGACAGGGCCCGACAGGGCCCGACAGGGCCCAGTAGAGCCCGACAGAGCCCGACAGGGCCCGACAGAGCCCGACAGAGCCCGACAGGGCCCGACAGAGCCCGACAGGGCCCGACAGAGCCCGACAGGGCCCGACAGGGCACGACAGAGCCCGACAGAGCCCGACAGGGCCCGACAGAGCCCGACAGAACCCGACAGAGCCCGACAGAGCCCAGTAGAGCCCAGTAGAGCCCGACAGAGCCCGAGAGAGCCCGACAGGGCCCGACAGGGCCCAGTAGAGCCCAGTAGAGCCCGACAGAGCCCAGTAGAGCCAGTAGAGCCCGACAGAGCCCGACAGAGCCCGACAGAGCCCGACAGGGCCCGACAGGGCCCGACAGGGCCCAGTAGAGCCCGACAGAGCCCGACAGAGCCCGACAGAGCCCAGTAGAGCCCGACAGAGCCCGACAGAGCCCGACAGGGCCCGACAGAGCCCGACAGGGCCCGACAGGGCCCGACAGAGCCCGACAGCGCCCGACAGAGCCCGACAGGGCCCGACAGGGCCCCACAGAGCCCGACAGAGCCCGACAGGTCCCAGTAGAGCCCGACAGAGCCCGACAGAGCCCGACAGAGCCCAGTAGAGCCCGACAGAGCCCGACAGAGCCCGACAGGGCCCGACAGGGCCGACAGAGCCCGACAGGGCCCGACAGGGCCCAGTAGAGCCCGACAGAGCCCGACAGAGCCCAGTAGAGCCCGACAGAGCCCGACAGAGCCCGACAGGGCCCGACAGAGCCCGACAGGGCCCGACAGGGCCCGACAGAGCCCAGTAGAGCCCGACAGAGACCGACAGAGCCCGATAGAGCCCGACAGGGCCCGACAGGGCCCGACAGGGCCCAGAAGAGCCCGACAGAGCCCAACAGGGCCCGACAGAGCCCGACAGGGCCCGACAGAGCCCGACAGGGCCCGACAGGGCCCGACAGGGCCCGACAGAGCCCGACAGGGCCCGACAGGGCCCGACAGAGCCCGACAGAGCCCGACAGGGCCCGACAGAGCCCAGTAGAGCCCAGTAGAGCCCGACAGACCCCGACAGAGCCCGACAGGGCCCGACAGGGCCCGACAGAGCCCAGTAGAGCCCGACAGAGCCCGACAGGGCCCGACAGGGCCCGAGAGGGCCCAGTAGAGCCCGACAGAGCCCGACAGGGCCCGACAGGGCCCGACAGAGCCCGACAGGGCCCGACAGAGCCCGACAGAGCCCGACAGGGCACGACAGGGCCCGACAGGGCACGACAGAGCCCGACAGAGCCCGACAGAGCCCGACAGAGCCCAGTAGAGCCCAGTAGAGCCCGACAGAGCCCGACAGAGCCCGACAGAGCCCGACAGGGCCCGACAGGGCCCAGTAGAGCCCGACAGAGCCCGACAGAGCCCGACAGAGCCCGACAGGGCCCGACAGGGCCCAGTAGAGCCCGACAGAGCCCGACAGAGCCCGACAGAGCCCGACAGGGCCCGACAGAGCCCGACAGGGCCCAGTAGAGCCCGACAGAGCCCGACAGAGCCCAGTAGAGCCCGACAGAGCCCGACAGAGCCCGACACGGCCCGATAGAGCCCGACAGAGCCCGACAGGGCCCGACAGAGCCCGACAGAGCCCAGTAGAGCCCGACAGAGCCCGTCAGGGCCCGACAGGGCCCGACAGGGCCCAGTAGAGCCCGACAGAGCCCAGTAGAGCCCAGTAGAGCCCGACAGAGCCCGACAGAGCCCGACAGAGCCCGACAGAACCCGACAGAGCCCGACAGGGCCCGACAGGGCCCAGTAGAGCCCGACAGAGCCCGACAGAGCCCGACAGAGCCCGACAGGGCCCGACAGGGCCCAGAAGAGCCCGACAGAGCCCGACAGAGCCCGACAGAACCCGACAGAGCCCGACAGAGCCCGACAGAGCCCGACAGGGCCCGACAGGCCCCGACAGGGCCCAGTAGAGCCCGACAGAGCCCGACAGAGCCCAGTAGAGCCCAGTAGAGCCCGACAGAGCCCGACAGAGCCCGACAGAGCCCGACAGAGCCCAGTAGAGCCCGACAGAGCCCGACAGAGCCCGACAGAGCCCGACAGAGCCCGACAGGGCCCGACAGGGCCCGACAGAGCCCGACAGGGCCCGACAGGGCCCGACAGAGCCCAGTAGAGCCCGACAGAGCCCGACAGAGCCCGACAGAGCCCGACAGAACCCGACAGAGCCCGACAGGGCCCAACAGGGCCCAGTAGAGCCCGACAGAGCCCGACAGAGCCCGACAGAACCCGACAGAGCCCGACAGAGCCCGACAGAGCCCGACAGGGCCCGACAGGCCCCGACAGGGCCCAGTAGAGCCCGAGAGAGCCCGACAGAGCCCAGTAGAGCCCAGTAGAGCCCGACAGAGCCCGACAGAGCCCGACAGAGCCCGACAGAGCCCAGTAGAGCCCGACAGAGCCCGACAGAGCCCGACAGAGCCCGACAGAGCCCGACAGGGCCCGACAGGGCCCGACAGAGCCCAGTAGAGCCCGACAGAGCCCGACAGAGCCCGACAGAGCCCGACAGGGCCCAGTAAAGCCCAGTAGAGCCCGACAGAGCCCAGTAGAGCCCGACAGAGCCCGACAGAGCCCGACAGGGCCCGACAGGGCCCGACAGGGCCCGACAGGGCCCAGTAGAGCCCGATAGAGCCCGACAGAGCCCGACAGAGCCCGACAGGGCCCGACAGAGCCCGACAGAGCCCGACAGGGCCCGACAGAGCCCGACAGAGCCCGACAGGGCCCGACAGAGCCCGACAGAGCCCGACAGGGCCCAGTAGAGCCCGACAGAGCCCGACAGAGCCCGACAGAGCCCGACAGGGCCCAGTAGAGCCTGACAGAGCCCGACAGAGCCCGACAGGGCCCGACAGGGCCCGACAGAGCCCGACAGAGCCCGACAGGGCACGACAGAGCCCGACAGGGCCCGACAGGGCCCGACAGGGCCCGACAGAGCCCGACAGGGCCCGACAGGGCCCGACAGGGCCCGACAGGGCCCGACAGGGCCCGACAGGGCCCGACAGAGCCCGACAGGGCCCGATAGAGCCCGACAGGGCCCGACAGGGCCCGACAGGGCCCGACAGGGCCCAGTAGAGCCCGACAGAGCCCGACAGGGCCCGACAGAGCCCGACAGAGCCCGACAGGGCCCGACAGAGCCCGACAGAGCCCGACAGAGCCCAGTAGAGCCCGACAGAGCCCGACAGAGCCCGACAGGGCCCGACAGGGCCCGACAGAGCCCGACAGGGCCCGACAGGGCGCGACAAAGCCCGACAGGGCCCGACAGAGCCCAACAGGGCCCCACAGAGCCCGACAGAGCCCGACAGGGCCCAGTAGAGCCCAACAGAGCCCGACAGAGCCCGACAGGGCCCGACAGGGCCCGACAGAGCCCGACAGAGCCCGACAGGGCCCAGTAGAGCCCGACAGAGCCCAGTAGAGCCCGACAGAGCCCGACAGAGCCCGACAGGGCCCGACAGAGCCCGACAGGGCCCGACAGGGCCCGACAGGGCCCAGTAGAGCCCGACAGAGCCCGACAGAGCCCGACAGAGCCCGACAGGGCCCGACAGAGCCCGACAGAGCCCGACAGAGCCCGAAAGAGCCCGACAGAGCCCGACAGGGCCCGACAGAGCCCGACAGAGCCCGACAGGGCCCGACAGGGCCCAGTAGAGCCCGACAGAGCCCGACAGAGCCCGACAGGGCCCGACAGGGCCCGACAGAGCCCGACAGAGCCTGACAGAGCCCGACAGGGCCCGACAGAGCCCGACAGGGCCCGACAGAGCCCGACAGAGCCCGACAGAGCCCGACAGGGCCGACAGAGCCCGACAGAGCCCGACAGAGCCCAACAGGGCCCGACAGAGACCAACAGGGCCCGACAGAGCCCGACAGAGCCCGACAGAGACCGACAGAGCCCGACAGGGCCCGACAGGGCCCGACAGAGCCCGACAGGGCCCGACAGGGCCCAGTAGAGCCCGACAGAGCCCGACAGAGCCCGACAGAGCCCGACAGAGCCCAGTAGAGCCCAGTAGAGCCCGACAGAGCCCGACAGAGCCCAGTAGTGTCCGACAGAGCCCGACAGGGCCTGACAGGGCCCGACAGGGCCCAGTAGAGCCCGACAGAGCCCGACAGGGCCCAGTAGAGGCCAGTAGAGCCCGACAGAGCCCGACAGAGCCCGACAGAGCCCGACAGGGCCCGACAGAGCCCGACAGGGCCCGACAGAGCCCGACAGGGCCCGACAGGGCCCGACAGGGCCCAGTAGAGCCCGACAGAGCCCGACAGAGCCCAGTAGAGCCCAGTAGAGCCCGACAGGGCCCGAGAGGGCCCGACAGGGCCCAGTAGAGCCCGACAGAGCCCGACAGGGCCCGACAGAGCCCGAAAGAGCCCGACAGAGCCCGACAGGGCCCAGTAGAGCCCGACAGAGCCCGACAGAGCCCGACAGAGCCCGACAGGGCCCGACTGGGCCCGACAGAGCCCGACAGAGCCCGACAGGTCACAGTAGAGCCCGACAGAGCCCGAGAGGGCCCGACAGAGCCCGACAGAGCCCGACAGAGCCCGACAGGGCCCGACAGAGCCCGACAGGGCCCGACAGAGCCCAGTAGAGCCCGAAAGAGCCCGACAGAGCCCGACAGAACCCGACAGGGCCCAGTAGAGCCCGACAGAGCCCGACAGAGCCCGACAGAGCCCGACAGAGCCCGACAGGGCCCGACAGAGCCCGACAGCGCCCGACAGGGCCCAGTAGAGCCCGACAGAGCCCGACAGGGCCCGACAGAGCCCGACAGAGCCCGACAGAGCCCGACAGGGCCCAGTAGAGCCCGACAGAGCCCGACAGAGCCCGACAGAGCCCGACAGAGCCCGACAGGGCCCGACAGAGCCCGACAGAGCCCGACAGGTCACAGTAGAGCCCGACAGAGCCCGAGAGGGCCCGACAGAGCCCGACAGAGCCCGACAGAGCCCGACAGGGCCCGACAGAGCCCGACAGGGCCCGACAGGGCCCAGTAGAGCCCGAAAGAGCCCGACAGAGCCCGACAGAACCCGACAGGGCCCAGTAGAGCCCGACAGAGCCCGACAGAGCCCGACAGAGCCCGACAGGGCCCGACAGAGCCCGACAGGGCCCGACAGAGCCCGACAGCGCCCGACAGGGCCCAGTAGAGCCCGACAGAGCCCGACAGGGCCCGACAGAGCCCGACAGAGCCCGACAGGGCCCAGTAGAGCCCGACAGAGCCCGACAGAGCCCGACAGAGCCCGACAGGGCCCAGTAGAGCCAGACAGAGCCCGACAGAGCCCGACAGAGCCCGACAGGGCCCGCCAGGGCCCGACAGAGCCCGACAGGGCCCGACAGAGCCTGACAGGGCCCGACAGGGCCCGACAGAGCCCGACAGAGCCCGACAGGGCCCAGTAGAGCCCGACAGAGCCTGACAGAACCCAGTAGAGCCCGACAGAGCCCGACAGAGCCCGACAGAGCCCGACAGAGCCCGACAGGGCCCGACAGAGTCCGACAGAGCCCGACAGGGCCCGACAGGGCCCGACAGGGCCCAGTAGAGCCCGACAGAGCCCGACAGGGCCCGACAGAGCCCGACAGAGCCCGACAGAGCCCGACAGGGCCCGACAGAGCCCGACAGGGCCCGACAGGGCCCGACAGGGCCCGACAGGGCCCGACAGAGCCTGACAGGGCCCGACAGAGCCCGACAGGGCCCGACAGAGCCCGACAGAACCCGACAGAGCCCGACAGAGCCCAGTAGAGCCCAGTAGAGCCCGACAGAGCCCGACAGAGCCCGAGAGAGCCCGACAGGGCCCGACAGGGCCCAGTAGAGCCCAGTAGAGCCCGACAGAGCCCAGTAGAGCCAGTAGAGCCCGACAGAGCCCGACAGAGCCCGACAGGGCCCGACAGGGCCCGACAGGGCCCGACAGGGCCCAGTAGAGCCCGACAGAGCCCGACAGAGCCCGACAGAGCCCAGTAGAGCCCGACAGAGCCCGACAGAGCCCGACAGAGCCCGACAGGGCCCGAGAGGGCCCGACAGAGCCCGACAGAGCCCGACAGAGCCCGACAGAGCCCCACAGAGCCCGACAGAGCCCGACAGGGCCCAGTAGAGCCCGACAGAGCCCGACAGAGCCCGACAGAGCCCGACAGAGCCCAGTAGAGCCCGACAGAGCCCGACAGAGCCCGACAGGGCCCGACAGGGCCCGACAGAGCCCGACAGAGCCCGACAGGGCCCAGTAGAGCCCGACAGAGCCCAACAGAGCCCAGTAGAGCCCGACAGAGCCCGACAGAGCCCGACAGGGCCCGACAGAGCCCGACAGAGCCCGACAGGGCCCGACAGGGCCCGACAGAGCCCAGTAGAGCCCGACAGAGCCCGACAGAGCCCGATAGAGCCCGACAGGGCCCGACAGGGCCCGACAGGGCCCAGAAGAGCCCGACAGAGCCCAACAGGGCCCGACAGAGCCCGACAGAGTCCGACAGAGCCCGACAGAGCCCGACAGGGCCCGACAGGGCCCGACAGAGCCCGACAGAGCCCGACAGGGCCCGACAGAGCCCGACAGAGCCCAGTAGAGACCAGTAGAGCCCGACAGAGCCTGACAGAGCCCGACAGGGCCCGACAGGGCCCGACAGAGCCCAGTAGAGCCCGACAGAGCCCGACAGAGCCCGACAGGGCCCGACAGGGCCCAGTAGAGCCCGACAGAGCCCGACAGGGCCCGACAGAGCCCGACAGAGCCCGACAGAGCCCGACAGGGCCCGACAGGGCACGACAGAGCCCGACAGAGCCCGACAGAGCCCAGTAGAGCCCAGTAGAGCCCGACAGAGCCCGACAGAGCCCGACAGAGCCCGACAGGGCCCGACAGGGCCCAGTAGAGCTCGACAGAGCCCGACAGAGCCCGACAGAGCCCGACAGGGCCCGACAGGGCCCAGTAGAGCCCGACAGAGCCCGACAGAGCCCGACAGGGCCCGACAGAGCCCGACAGGGCCCAGTAGAGCCCGACAGAGCCCGACAGAGCCCAGTAGAGCCCGACAGAGCCCGACAGAGCCCGACACGGCCCGACAGGGCCCGACAGGGCCCAGTAGAGCCCGACAGAGCCCGACAGAGCCCGACAGAGCCCGACAGGGCCCGACAGAGCCCGACAGGGCCCAGTAGAGCCCGACAGAGCCCGACAGAGCCCAGTAGAGCCCGACAGAGCCCGACAGAGCCCGACACGGCCCGATAGAGCCCGACAGAGCCCGACAGGGCCCGACAGAGCCCGACAGAGCCCAGTAGAGCCCGACAGAGCCCGTCAGGGCCCGACAGGGCCCGACAGGGCCCAGTAGAGCCCGACAGAGCCCAGTAGAGCCCAGTAGAGCCCGACAGAGCCCGACAGAGCCCGACAGAGCCCGACAGAACCCGACAGAGCCCGACAGGGCCCGACAGGGCCCAGTAGAGCCCGACAGAGCCCGACAGAGCCCGACAGAGCCCGACAGGGCCCGACAGGGCCCAGAAGAGCCCGACAGAGCCCGACAGAGCCCGACAGAACCCGACAGAGCCCGACAGAGCCCGACAGAGCCCGACAGGGCCCGACAGGCCCCGACAGGGCCCAGTAGAGCCCGACAGAGCCCGACAGAGCCCAGTAGAGCCCAGTAGAGCCCGACAGAGCCCGACAGAGCCCGACAGAGCCCGACAGAGCCCAGTAGAGCCCGACAGAGCCCGACAGAGCCCGACAGAGCCCGACAGAGCCCGACAGGGCCCGACAGGGCCCGACAGAGCCCGACAGGGCCCGACAGGGCCCGACAGAGCCCAGTAGAGCCCGACAGAGCCCGACAGAGCCCGACAGAGCCCGACAGAACCCGACAGAGCCCGACAGGGCCCAACAGGGCCCAGTAGAGCCCGACAGAGCCCGACAGAGCCCGACAGAACCCGACAGAGCCCGACAGAGCCCGACAGAGCCCGACAGGGCCCGACAGGCCCCGACAGGGCCCAGTAGAGCCCGACAGAGCCCGACAGAGCCCAGTAGAGCCCAGTAGAGCCCGACAGAGCCCGACAGAGCCCGACAGAGCCCAGTAGAGCCCGACAGAGCCCGACAGAGCCCGACAGAGCCCGACAGAGCCCGACAGGGCCCGACAGGGCCCGACAGAGCCCAGTAGAGCCCGACAGAGCCCGACAGAGCCCGACAGAGCCCGACAGGGCCCAGTAAAGCCCAGTAGAGCCCGACAGAGCCCAGTAGAGCCCGACAGAGCCCGACAGAGCCCGACAGGGCCCGACAGGGCCCGACAGGGCCCGACAGGGCCCAGTAGAGCCCGATAGAGCCCGACAGAGCCCGACAGAGCCCGACAGGGCCCGACAGAGCCCGACAGAGCCCGACAGGGCCCGACAGAGCCCGACAGAGCCCGACAGAGCCCGACAGGGCCCAGTAGAGCCCGACAGAGCCCGACAGAGCCCGACAGAGCCCGACAGGGCCCAGTAGAGCCTGACAGAGCCCGACAGAGCCCGACAGGGCCCGACAGGGCCCGACAGAGCCCGACAGAGCCCGACAGGGCACGACAGAGCCCGACAGAGCCCGACAGGGCCCGACAGGGCCCGACAGAGCCCGACAGGGCCCGACAGGGCCCGACAGGGCCCGACAGGGCCCGACAGAGCCCGACAGGGCCCGACAGGGCCCGACAGGGCCCGACAGAGCCCGACAGGGCCCGATAGAGCCCGACAGGGCCCGACAGGGCCCGACAGGGCCCGACAGGGCCCAGTAGAGCCCGACAGAGCCCGACAGGGCCCGACAGAGCCCGACAGAGCCCGACAGGGCCCGACAGAGCCCGACAGAGCCCGACAGAGCCCGACAGAGCCCGACAGAGCCCGACAGGGCCCGACAGGGCCCGACAGAGCCCAGTAGAGCCCGACAGAGCCCGACAGAGCCCGACAGAGCCCGACAGGGCCCAGTAAAGCCCAGTAGAGCCCGACAGAGCCCAGTAGAGCCCGACAGAGCCCGACAGAGCCCGACAGGGCCCGACAGGGCCCGACAGGGCCCGACAGGGCCCAGTAGAGCCCGATAGAGCCCGACAGAGCCCGACAGAGCCCGACAGGGCCCGACAGAGCCCGACAGAGCCCGACAGGGCCCGACAGAGCCCGACAGAGCCCGACAGAGCCCGACAGGGCCCAGTAGAGCCCGACAGAGCCCGACAGAGCCCGACAGAGCCCGACAGGGCCCAGTAGAGCCTGACAGAGCCCGACAGAGCCCGACAGGGCCCGACAGGGCCCGACAGAGCCCGACAGAGCCCGACAGGGCACGACAGAGCCCGACAGAGCCCGACAGGGCCCGACAGGGCCCGACAGAGCCCGACAGGGCCCGACAGGGCCCGACAGGGCCCGACAGGGCCCGACAGAGCCCGACAGGGCCCGACAGGGCCCGACAGGGCCCGACAGAGCCCGACAGGGCCCGATAGAGCCCGACAGGGCCCGACAGGGCCCGACAGGGCCCGACAGGGCCCAGTAGAGCCCGACAGAGCCCGACAGGGCCCGACAGAGCCCGACAGAGCCCGACAGGGCCCGACAGAGCCCGACAGAGCCCGACAGAGCCCAGTAGAGCCCGACAGAGCCCGACAGAGCCCGACAGGGCCCGACAGGGCCCGACAGAGCCCGACAGGGCCCGACAGGGCGCGACAAAGCCCGACAGGGCCCGACAGAGCCCAACAGGGCCCCACAGAGCCCGACAGAGCCCGACAGGGCCCAGTAGAGCCCAACAGAGCCCGACAGAGCCCGACAGGGCCCGACAGGGCCCGACAGAGCCCGACAGAGCCCGACAGGGCCCAGTAGAGCCCGACAGAGCCCAGTAGAGCCCGACAGAGCCCGACAGAGCCCGACAGGGCCCGACAGAGCCCGACAGGGCCCGACAGGGCCCGACAGGGCCCAGTAGAGCCCGACAGAGCCCGACAGAGCCCGACAGAGCCCGACAGGGCCCGACAGAGCCCGACAGAGCCCGACAGAGCCCGACAGGGCCCAGTAGAGCCCGACAGAGCCCGAAAGAGCCCGACAGAGCCCGACAGGGCCCGACAGAGCCCGACAGAGCCCGACAGGGCCCGACAGGGCCCAGTAGAGCCCGACAGAGCCCGACAGAGCCCGACAGGGCCCGACAGGGCCCGACAGAGCCCGACAGAGCCTGACAGAGCCCGACAGGGCCCGACAGAGCCCGACAGGGCCCGACAGAGCCCGACAGAGCCCGACAGAGCCCGACAGGGCCCGACAGAGCCCGACAGAGCCCGACAGAGCCCAACAGGGCCCGACAGAGACCAACAGGGCCCGACAGAGCCCGACAGAGCCCGACAGAGACCGACAGAGCCCGACAGGGCCCGACAGGGCCCGACAGAGCCCGACAGGGCCCGACAGGGCCCAGTAGAGCCCGACAGAGCCCGACAGAGCCCGACAGAGCCCGACAGAGCCCAGTAGAGCCCAGTAGAGCCCGACAGAGCCCGACAGAGCCCAGTAGTGTCCGACAGAGCCCGACAGGGCCTGACAGGGCCCGACAGGGCCCAGTAGAGCCCGACAGAGCCCGACAGGGCCCAGTAGAGGCCAGTAGAGCCCGACAGAGCCCGACAGAGCCCGACAGAGCCCGACAGGGCCCGACAGAGCCCGACAGGGCCCGACAGAGCCCGACAGGGCCCGACAGGGCCCGACAGGGCCCAGTAGAGCCCGACAGAGCCCGACAGAGCCCAGTAGAGCCCAGTAGAGCCCGACAGGGCCCGAGAGGGCCCGACAGGGCCCAGTAGAGCCCGACAGAGCCCGACAGGGCCCGACAGAGCCCGAAAGAGCCCGACAGAGCCCGACAGGGCCCAGTAGAGCCCGACAGAGCCCGACAGAGCCCGACAGAGCCCGACAGGGCCCGACAGGGCCCGACAGAGCCCGACAGAGCCCGACAGAGCCCGACAGGTCACAGTAGAGCCCGACAGAGCCCGAGAGGGCCCGACAGAGCCCGACAGAGCCCGACAGAGCCCGACAGGGCCCGACAGAGCCCGACAGGGCCCGACAGAGCCCAGTAGAGCCCGAAAGAGCCCGACAGAGCCCGACAGAACCCGACAGGGCCCAGTAGAGCCCGACAGAGCCCGACAGAGCCCGACAGAGCCCGACAGAGCCCGACAGGGCCCGACAGAGCCCGACAGCGCCCGACAGGGCCCAGTAGAGCCCGACAGAGCCCGACAGGGCCCGACAGAGCCCGACAGAGCCCGACAGAGCCCGACAGGGCCCAGTAGAGCCCGACAGAGCCCGACAGAGCCCGACAGAGCCCGACAGAGCCCGACAGGGCCCGACAGAGCCCGACAGAGCCCGACAGGTCACAGTAGAGCCCGACAGAGCCCGAGAGGGCCCGACAGAGCCCGACAGAGCCCGACAGAGCCCGACAGGGCCCGACAGAGCCCGACAGGGCCCGACAGGGCCCAGTAGAGCCCGAAAGAGCCCGACAGAGCCCGACAGAACCCGACAGGGCCCAGTAGAGCCCGACAGAGCCCGACAGAGCCCGACAGAGCCCGACAGGGCCCGACAGAGCCCGACAGGGCCCGACAGAGCCCGACAGCGCCCGACAGGGCCCAGTAGAGCCCGACAGAGCCCGACAGGGCCCGACAGAGCCCGACAGAGCCCGACAGGGCCCAGTAGAGCCCGACAGAGCCCGACAGAGCCCGACAGAGCCCGACAGGGCCCAGTAGAGCCAGACAGAGCCCGACAGAGCCCGACAGAGCCCGACAGGGCCCGCCAGGGCCCGACAGAGCCCGACAGGGCCCGACAGAGCCTGACAGGGCCCGACAGGGCCCGACAGAGCCCGACAGAGCCCGACAGGGCCCAGTAGAGCCCGACAGAGCCTGACAGAACCCAGTAGAGCCCGACAGAGCCCGACAGAGCCCGACAGAGCCCGACAGAGCCCGACAGGGCCCGACAGAGTCCGACAGAGCCCGACAGGGCCCGACAGGGCCCGACAGGGCCCAGTAGAGCCCGACAGAGCCCGACAGGGCCCGACAGAGCCCGACAGAGCCCGACAGAGCCCGACAGGGCCCGACAGAGCCCGACAGGGCCCGACAGAGCCCGACAGGGCCCGACAGGGCACGACAGGGCACGACAGAGCCCGACAGAGCCCGACAGGGCCCGACAGAGCCCGACAGAACCCGACAGAGCCCGACAGAGCCCAGTAGAGCCCAGTAGAGCCCGACAGACCCCGACAGAGCCCGAGAGAGCCCGACAGGGCCCGACAGGGCCCAGTAGAGCCCAGTAGAGCCCGACAGAGCCCAGTAGAGCCAGTAGAGCCCGACAGAGCCCGACAGAGCCCGACAGGGCCCGACAGGGCCCGACAGGGCCCGACAGGGCCCAGTAGAGCCCGACAGAGCCCGACAGAGCCCGACAGAGCCCAGTAGAGCCCGACAGAGCCCGACAGAGCCCGACAGAGCCCGACAGGGCCCGAGAGGGCCCGACAGAGCCCGACAGAGCCCGACAGAGCCCGACAGAGCCCCACAGAGCCCGACAGAGCCCGACAGGGCCCAGTAGAGCCCGACAGAGCCCGACAGAGCCCGACAGAGCCCGACAGAGCCCAGTAGAGCCCGACAGAGCCCGACAGAGCCCGACAGGGCCCGACAGGGCCCGACAGAGCCCGACAGAGCCCGACAGGGCCCAGTAGAGCCCGACAGAGCCCAACAGAGCCCAGTAGAGCCCGACAGAGCCCGACAGAGCCCGACAGGGCCCGACAGAGCCCGACAGAGCCCGACAGGGCCCGACAGGGCCCGACAGAGCCCAGTAGAGCCCGACAGAGCCCGACAGAGCCCGATAGAGCCCGACAGGGCCCGACAGGGCCCGACAGGGCCCAGAAGAGCCCGACAGAGCCCAACAGGGCCCGACAGAGCCCGACAGAGTCCGACAGAGCCCGACAGAGCCCGACAGGGCCCGACAGGGCCCGACAGAGCCCGACAGAGCCCGACAGGGCCCGACAGAGCCCGACAGAGCCCAGTAGAGACCAGTAGAGCCCGACAGAGCCTGACAGAGCCCGACAGGGCCCGACAGGGCCCGACAGAGCCCAGTAGAGCCCGACAGAGCCCGACAGAGCCCGACAGGGCCCGACAGGGCCCAGTAGAGCCCGACAGAGCCCGACAGGGCCCGACAGAGCCCGACAGAGCCCGACAGAGCCCGACAGGGCCCGACAGGGCACGACAGAGCCCGACAGAGCCCGACAGAGCCCAGTAGAGCCCAGTAGAGCCCGACAGAGCCCGACAGAGCCCGACAGAGCCCGACAGGGCCCGACAGGGCCCAGTAGAGCTCGACAGAGCCCGACAGAGCCCGACAGAGCCCGACAGGGCCCGACAGGGCCCAGTAGAGCCCGACAGAGCCCGACAGAGCCCGACAGGGCCCGACAGAGCCCGACAGGGCCCAGTAGAGCCCGACAGAGCCCGACAGAGCCCAGTAGAGCCCGACAGAGCCCGACAGAACCCGACACGGCCCGACAGAGTCCGACAGAGCCCGACAGGGCCCGACAGAGCCCGACAGAGCCCAGTAGAGCCCGACAGAGCCCGTCAGGGCCCGACAGGGCCCGACAGGGCCCAGTAGAGCCCGACAGAGCCCGACAGAGCCCAGTAGAGCCCAGTAGAGCCCGACAGAGCCCGACAGAGCCCGACAGAGCCCGACAGAGCCCGACAGAGCCCGACAGGGCCCAGTAGAGACCGACAGAGCCCGACAGAGCCCGACAGGGCCCGACAGGGCCCAGAAGAGCCCGACAGAGCCCGACAGAGCCCGACAGAACCCGACAGAGCCCGACAGAGCCCGACAGAGCCCGACAGGGCCCGACAGGCCCCGACAGGGCCCAGTAGAGCCCGACAGAGCCCGACAGAGCCCAGTAGAGCCCAGTAGAGCCCGACAGAGCCCGACAGAGCCCGACAGAGCCCGACAGAGCCCGACAGAACCCGACAGAGCCCGACAGAGACCAGTTGAGCCCGACAGAGCCCGACAGAGCCCGACAGAGCCCGACAGAGCCCGACAGGGCCCGACAGGGCCCAGTAGAGCCCGACAGAGCCCGACAGAGCCCGACAGAGCCCGACAGGGCCCGACAGAGCCCGACAGAGCCCGACAGGGCCCGACAGGGCACGACAGAGCCCAGTAGAGCCCGACAGAGCCCGACAGAGCCCGACAGAGCCCGACAGGGCCCAGTAAAGCCCAGTAGAGCCCGACAGAGCCCAGTAGAGCCCGACAGAGCCCGACAGAGCCCGACAGGGCCCGACAGGGCCCGACAGAACCCGACAGAGCCCGACAGAGCCCGACAGGGCCCGACAGAGCCCGACAGGGCCCGACAGGGCCCAGTAGAGCCCAACAGAGCCCGACAGAGCCCGACAGAGCCCAGTAGAGCCCAACAGAGCCCGACAGAGCCCGACAGGGCCCGACAGAGCCCGACAGAGCCCGACAGGGCCCGACAGAGCCCGACAGAGCCCGACAGAGCCCGACAGGGCCCAGTAGAGCCCGACAGACCCCGACAGAGCCCGACAGGGCCCGACAGGGCCCGACAGAGCCCGACAGGGCCCGACAGGGCCCGACAGAGCCCAGTAGAGCCCGACAGAGCCCGACAGAGCCCGACAGAGCCCGACAGAGACCGACAGGGCCTGACAGGGCCCAGTAGAGCCCGACAGAGCCCGACAGAGCCCGACAGGGCCCGACAGAGCCCGACAGAGCCCGACATGGCCCGACGGGGCCCGACAGGGCCAGTAGAGCCCGACAGAGCCCGACAGAGCCCGACAGAACCCGTCAGAGCCCGACAGAGCCCGACAGAGCCCGACAGAGCCCGACAGAGTCCAACAGGGCCCAGTAGAGCCCGACAGAGCCCGACAGAGCCCGACAGATCCCGACAGGGCCCGACAGAGCCCGACAGAGCCCGACAGAGCCCGACAGGGCCCAGTAGAGCCCGACAGAGCCCGAGAGGGCCCGACAGAGCCCGACAGAGCCCGAGAGGGCCCGACAGAGCCCGACAGAGCCCGACAGATCCCGACAGGGCCCGACACGCCCGACAGGGCCCAGTAGAGCCCGACAGAGCCCGACAGAGCCCGACAGAACCCGACAGGGCCCAGTAGAGCCCGACAGAGCCCGACAGAGCCCGACAGGGCCCGACAGAGCCCGACAGAGCCCGACAGCGCCCGACAGGGCCCAGTAGAGCCCGACAGGGCCCGACAGAGCCCGACAGAGCCCGACAGGTCCTGACAGAGCCCGACAGAGCCCGACAGGGCCCGACAGGGCCCAGTAGAGCCCGACAGAGCCCGACAGGGCCCAGTAGAGCCCAGTAGAGCCCGACAGAGCCCGACAGAGCCCGACAGGGCCCGACAGGGCCCGACAGAGCCCGACATGGCCCGACAGGGCCCGACAGGGCCCGACAGGGCCCAGTAGAGCCCGACAGAGCCCGACAGAGCCCAGTAGAGCCCGACAGGGCCCGACAGGGCCCGACAGGGCCCAGTAGAGCCCGATAGAGCCCGACAGGGCCCGACAGAGCCTGACAGAGCCCGACAGAGCCCGACAGGGTCCAGTAGAGCCCGACAGAGCCCGACAGAGCCCGACAGGGCCCGACAGAGCCCGACAGAGCCCGACAGGGCCCGACAGAGCCCGACAGAGCCCGACAGAGCCCAGTAGAGCCCGACAGAGCCCGACAGAGCCCGACAGAGCCCGACAGAGCCCGACAGGGCCCAGTAGAGCCCAGTAGAGCCCGACAGAGCCCAGTAGAGCCCGACAGAGCCCGACAGAGCCCGACAGAGCCCGACAGGGCCTGACAGGGCCCGACAGAGCCCGACAGAGCCCGACAGAGCCCGACAGGGCCCGACAGAGCCCGACAGAGCCCGACAGGGCCCGACAGAGCCCGACAGGGCCTGACAGGGCCCGACAGAGCCCGACAGAGCCCGACAGGGCCCAGTAGAGCCCGACAGAGCCCGACAGAGCCCGACAGAGCCCGACAGAGCCCAGTAGAGCCCGACAGAGCCCGACAGAGCCCGACAGAGCCCGACAGGGCCCGACAGGGCCCGAAAGAGCCCGACAGAGCCCGACAGAGCCCGACAGGGCCCAGTAGAGCCCGACAGAGCCCGACAGAGCCCGACAGGGCCCGACAGGGCCCGACAGGGCCCGACAGAGCCCAGTAGAGCCCGACAGAGCCCGACAGAGCCCGACAGAGCCCGACAGGGCCCAGTAGAGCCTGACAGGGCCCGACAGAGCCCGACAGAGCCCGACAGGGCCCGACAGAGCCCGACAGAGCCCGACAGAGCCCGACAGGGCCCGACAGGGCCCAGTAGAGCCCGACAGAGCCCGACAGAACCCGTCAGAGCCCGACAGAGCCCGACAGGGCCCGACAGGGCCCGACAGGGCCCAGTAGAGCCCGACAGAGCCCGACAGAGCCCGACAGAGCCCGACAGAGCCCAGTAGAGCCCGACAGAGCCCGACAGAGCCCGACAGAGCCCAGTAGAGTCCGACAGAGCCCGACAGAGCCCGAGAGGGCCCGACAGAGCCCGACAGAGCCCGACAGAGCCCGACAGGGCCCGACAGAGCCCGACAGAGCCCGACAGAGCCCGACAGGGCCCGACAGGGCCCGACAGAGCCCAGTAGAGCCCGACAGAGCCCGACAGAGCCCGACAGAACCCGACAGGGCCCAGTAGAGCCCGACAGAGCCCGACAGAGCCCGACAGAGCCCGACAGAGCCCGACAGAGCCCGACAGAGCCCGACAGGGCCCAGTAGAGCCCGACAGAGCCCGACAGGGCCCGACAGGGCCCGACAGAGCCCGACAGGGCCCGACAGAGCCCGACAGAGCCTGACAGGGCCCGACAGGGCCCGACAGAGCCCGACAGAGCCCAACAGGGCCCGACAGAGCCCGACAGAGCCCGACAGGGCCCGACAGAGCCCGACAGAGCCCGACAGAGCCCGACAGAGCCCGACAGGGCCCGACAGAGCCCGACAGGGCCCGACAGGGCCCAGTAGAGCCCGACAGAGCCCGACAGAGCCCGACAGAGCCCAGTAGAGCCCGACAGAGCCCGACAGAGCCCGACAGAGCCCAGTAGAGTCCGACAGAGCCCGACAGGGCCTGACAGGGCCCGACAGGGCCCAGTAGAGCCCGACAGAGCCCGACAGGGCCCAGTAGAGGCCAGTAGAGCCCGACAGAGCCCGACAGAGCCCGACAGAGCCCGACAGGGCCCGACAGAGCCCGACAGAGCCCGACAGGGCCCGACAGGGCCCGACAGGGCCCGACAGAGCCCGACAGGGCCCGACAGGGCACGACAGGGCCCAGTAGAGCCCGACAGAGCCCGACAGAGCCCAGTAGAGCCCAGTAGAGCCCGACAGGGCCCGAGAGGGCCCGGCAGGGCCCAGTAGAGCCCGACAGAGCCCGACAGGGCCCGACAGAGCCCGACAGAGCCCGACAGGGCCCGACAGAGCCCGACAGAGCCCGACAGAGCCCGACAGAGCCCGACAGGGCCCGACAGAGCCCGACAGGGCCCGACAGGGCCCAGTAGAGCCCGAAAGAGCCCGACAGAGCCCGACAGAACCCGACAGGGCCCAGTAGAGCCCGACAGAGCCCGACAGAGCCCGACAGAGCCCGACAGGGCCCGACAGGGCCCGACAGGGCCCGACAGAGCCCGACAGCGCCCGACAGGGCCTAGTAGAGCCCGACAGAGCCCGACAGGGCCCGACAGAGCCCGACAGAGCCCGACAGGGCCCAGTAGAGCCCGACAGAGCCCGACAGAGCCCGACAGAGCCCGACAGGGCCCAGTAGAGCCCGACAGAGCCCGACAGAGCCCGACAGAGCCCGACAGGGCCCGACAGGGCCCGACAGGGCCCGACAGAGCCTGACAGAGCCCGACAGGGCCCGACAGGGCCCGACAGAGCCCGACAGGGCCCAGTAGAGCCCGACAGAGCCCGACAGAGCCCAGTAGAGCCCGACAGAGCCCGACAGAGCCCGACAGAGCCCGACAGGGCCCGACAGATTCCGACAGAGCCCGACAGGGCCCGACAGGGCCCGACAGGGCCCAGTAGAGCCCGACAGAGCCCGACAGGGCCCGACAGAGCCCGACAGAGCCCGACAGGGCCCGACAGGGCCCGACAGGGCCCGACAGAGCCCGACAGGGCCCGACAGAGCCCGACAGGGCCCGACAGGGCACGACAGAGCCCGACAGAGCCCGACAGGGCCCGACAGAGCCTGACAGAACCCGACAGAGCCCGACAGAGCCCAGTAGAGCCCAGTAGAGCCCGACAGAGCCCGACAGAGCCCGACAGGGCCCGACAGGGCCCAGTAGAGCCCAGTAGAGCCCGACAGAGCCCAGTAGAGCCAGTAGAGCCCGACAGAGCCCGACAGAGCCCGACAGAACCCGACAGGGCCCAGTAGAGCCCGACAGAGCCCGACAGAGCCCGACAGAGCCCGACAGGGCCCGACAGAGCCCGACAGGGCCCGACAGAGCCCGACAGCGCCCGACAGGGCCCAGTAGAGCCCGACAGAGCCCGACAGGGCCCGACAGAGCCCGACAGAGCCCGACAGGGCCCAGTAGAGCCCGACAGAGCCCGACAGAGCCCGACAGAGCCCGACAGGGCCCAGTAGAGCCAGACAGAGCCCGACAGAGCCCGACAGAGCCCGACAGGGCCCGACAGAGCCTGACAGAGCCCGACAGGGCCCGACAGAGCCCGACAGAGCCCGACAGGGCCCAGTAGAGCCCGACAGAGCCTGACAGAACCCAGTAGAGCCCGACAGAGCCCGACAGAGCCCGACAGAGCCCGACAGATCCCGACAGGGCCCGACAGAGTCCGAAAGAGCCCGACAGGGCCCGACAGGGCCCGACAGGGCCCAGTAGAGCCCGACAGAGCCCGACAGGGCCCGACAGAGCCCGACAGAGCCCGACAGAGCCCGACAGGGCCCGACAGAGCCCGACAGGGCCCGACAGGGCACGACAGGGCACGACAGAGCCCGACAGAGCCCGACAGGGCCCGACAGAGCCCGACAGAACCCGACAGAGCCCGACAGAGCCCAGTAGAGCCCAGTAGAGCCCGACAGAGCCCGACAGAGCCCGAGAGAGCCCGACAGGGCCCGACAGGGCCCAGTAGAGCCCAGTAGAGCCCGACAGAGCCCAGTAGAGCCAGTAGAGCCCGACAGAGCCCGACAGAGCCCGACAGGGCCCGACAGGGCCCGACAGGGCCCGACAGGGCCCAGTAGAGCCCGACAGAGCCCGACAGAGCCCGACAGAGCCCGACAGAGCCCAGTAGAGCCCGACAGAGCCCGACATAGCCCGACAGGGCCCGACAGAGCCCGACAGGGCCCGACAGGGCCCGACAGAGCCCGACAGAGCCCGACAGAGCCCAACAGGGCCCCACAGAGCCCGACAGAGCCCGACAGGGCCCAGTAGAGCCCGACAGAGCCCGACAGAGCCCGACAGAGCCCGACAGAGCCCGACAGAGCCCGACAGAGCCCAGTAGAGCCCGACAGAGCCCGACAGAGCCCGACAGGGCCCGACAGGGCCCGACAGAGCCCGACAGAGCCCGACAGGGCCCAGTAGAGCCCAACAGAGCCCGACAGAGCCCAGTAGAGCCCGACAGAGCCCGACAGAGCCCGACAGGGCCCGACAGAGCCCGACAGAGCCCGACAGGGCCCGACAGGGCCCGACAGAGCCCAGTAGAGCCCGACAGAGCCCGACAGAGCCCGATAGAGCCCGACAGGGCCCGACAGGGCCCGACAGGGCCCAGAAGAGCCCGACAGAGCCCAACAGGGCCCGACAGAGCCCGACAGAGTCCGACAGAGCCCGACAGAGCCCGACAGGGCCCGACAGGGCCCGACAGAGCCCGACAGAGCCCGACAGGGCCCGACAGAGCCCGACAGAGCCCAGTAGAGCCCAGTAGAGCCCGACAGAGCCCGACAGAGCCCGACAGGGCCCGACAGGGCCCGACAGAGCCCAGTAGAGCCCGACAGAGCCCGACAGAGCCCGACAGGGCCCGACAGGGCCCGACAGGGCCCAGTAGAGCCCGACAGAGCCCGACAGGGCCCGACAGGGCCCGACAGAGCCCGACAGGGCCCGACAGAGCCCGACAGGACCCGACAGGGCCCGACAGGGCACGACAGAGCCCGACAGAGCCCGACAGAGCCCGACAGAGCCCAGTAGAGCCCAGTAGAGCCCGACAGAGCCCGACAGAGCCCGACAGGGCCCGACAGGGCCCAGTAGAGCCCGACAGAGCCCGACAGAGCCCGACAGAGCCCGACAGGGCCCGACAGGGCCCAGTAGAGCCCGACAGAGCCCGACAGAGCCCGACAGAGCCCGACAGGGCCCGACAGAGCCCGACAGGGCCCAGTAGAGCCCGACAGAGCCCGACAGAGCCCAGTAGAGCCCGACAGAGCCCGACAGAGCCCGACAGGGCCCGACAGAGCCCGACAGAGCCCGACAGGGCCCGACAGAGCCCGACAGAGCCCAGTAGAGCCCGACAGAGCCCGTCAGGGCCCGACAGGGCCCGACAGGGCCCAGTAGAGCCCGACAGAGCCTGACAGAGCCCAGTAGAGCCCAGTAGAGCCCGACAGAGCCCGACAGAGCCCGACAGAGCCCGACAGAGCCCGACAGAGCCCGACAGGGCCCAGTAGAGACCGACAGAGCCCGACAGAGCCCGACAGAGCCCGACAGGGCCCGACAGGGCCCAGAAGAGCCCGACAGAGCCCGACAGAGCCCGACAGAACCCGACAGAGCCCGACAGAGCCCGACAGAGCCCGACAGGGCCCGACAGGCCCCGACAGGGCCCAGTAGAGCCCGACAGAGCCCGACAGAGCCCAGTAGAGCCCAGTAGAGCCCGACAGAGCCCGACAGAGCCCGACAGAGCCCGACAGAACCCGACAGAGCCCGACAGAGACCAGTTGAGCCCGACAGAGCCCGACAGAGCCCGACAGAGCCCGACAGGGCCCGACAGGGCCCAGTAGAGCCCGACAGAGCCCGACAGAGCCCGACAGAGCCCGACAGAGCCCGACAGGGCCCGACAGGGCCCGACAGAGCCCGACAGGGCCCGACAGGGCCCGACAGGGCCCAGTAGAGCCCGACAGAGCCCGACAGAGCCCGACAGAGCCCGACAGGGCCCAGTAAAGCCCAGTAGAGCCCGACAGAGCCCAGTAGAGCCCGACAGAGCCCGACAGAGCCCGACAGGGCCCGACAGGGCCCGACAGAACCCGACAGAGCCCGACAGAGCCCGACAGGGCCCGACAGAGCCCGACAGGGCCCGACAGGGCCCAGTAGAGCCCGACAGAGCCCGACAGAGCCCAGTAGAGCCCAACAGAGCCCGACAGAGCCCGACAGGGCCCGACAGAGCCCGACAGAGCCCGACAGGGCCCGACAGAGCCCGACAGAGCCCGACAGAGCCCGACAGGGCCCAGTAGAGCCCGACAGAGCCCGACAGAGCCCGACAGGGCCCGACAGGGCCCGACAGAGCCCAGTAGAGCCCGACAGAGCCCGACAGAGCCCGACAGAGCCCGACAGAGACCGACAGGGCCTGACAGGGCCCAGTAGAGCCCGACAGAGCCCGACAGAGCCCGACAGAGCCCGACAGAGCCCGACAGGGCCCGACAGAGCCCGACAGAGCCCGACATGGCCCGACGGGGCCCGACAGGGCCAGTAGAGCCCGACAGAGCCCGACAGAGCCCGACAGAGCCCGACAGAGCCCGACAGAGCCCGACAGAGCCCGACAGAGTCCAACAGGGCCCAGTAGAGCCCGACAGAGCCCGACAGAGCCCGACAGATCCCGACAGGGCCCGACAGAGCCCGACAGAGCCCGACAGAGCCCGACAGGGCCCAGTAGAGCCCGACAGAGCCCGAGAGGGCCCGACAGAGCCCGACAGAGCCCGAGAGGGCCCGACAGAGCCCGACAGAGCCCGACAGATCCCGACAGGGCCCGACACGCCCGACAGGGCCCAGTAGAGCCCGACAGAGCCCGACAGAGCCCGACAGAACCCGACAGGGCCCAGTAGAGCCCGACAGAGCCCGACAGAGCCCGACAGGGCCCGACAGAGCCCGACAGAGCCCGACAGAGCCCGACAGCGCCCGACAGGGCCCAGTAGAGCCCGACAGGGCCCGACAGAGCCCGACAGAGCCCGACAGGTCCTGACAGAGCCCGACAGAGCCCGACAGGGCCCGACAGGGCCCAGTAGAGCCCGACAGAGCCCGACAGGGCCCAGTAGAGCCCAGTAGAACCCGACAGAGCCCGACAGAGCCCGACAGGGCCCGACAGAGCCCGACAGAGCCCGACATGGCCCGACAGGGCCCGACAGGGCCCGACAGGGCCCAGTAGAGCCCGACAGAGCCCGACAGAGCCCAGTAGAGCCCAGTAGAGCCCGACAGGGCCCGACAGGGCCCGACAGGGCCCAGTAGAGCCCGACAGAGCCCGACAGGGCCCGACAGAGCCTGACAGAGCCCGACAGAGCCCGACAGGGTCCAGTAGAGCCTGACAGAGCCCGACAGAGCCCGACAGGGCCCGACAGAGCCCGACAGAGCCCGACAGGGCCCGACAGAGCCCGACAGAGCCCGACAGAGCCCAGTAGAGCCCGACAGAGCCCGACAGAGCCCGACAGAGCCCGACAGAGCCCGACAGGGCCCAGTAGAGCCCAGTAGAGCCCGACAGAGCCCAGTAGAGCCCGACAGAGCCCGACAGAGCCCGACAGAGCCCGACAGGGCCTGACAGGGCCCGACAGGGCCCGACAGAGCCCGACAGAGCCCGACAGGGCCCGACAGAGCCCGACAGGGCCTGACAGGGCCCGACAGAGCCCGACAGAGCCCGACAGAGCCCGACAGGGCCCAGTAGAGCCCGACAGAGCCCGACAGAGCCCGACAGAGCCCGACAGAGCCCGACAGGGCCCGACAGGGCCCGAAAGAGCCCGACAGGGCCCGACAGAGCCCGACAGGGCCCAGTAGAGCCCGACAGAGCCCGACAGAGCCCGACAGGGCCCGACAGGGCCCGACAGGGCCCCACAGAGCCCAGTAGAGCCCGACAGAGCCCGACAGAGCCCGACAGAGCCTGACAGGGCCCAGTAGAGCCCGACAGGGCCCGACAGAGCCCGACAGGGCCCGACAGAGCCCGACAGAGCCCGACAGAGCCCGACAGGGCCCAGTAGAGCCCGACAGAGCCCGACAGAACCCGTCAGAGCCCGACAGAGCCCGACAGGGCCCGACAGGGCCCGACAGGGCCCAGTAGAGCCCGACAGAGCCCGACAGAGCCCGACAGAGCCCGACAGAGCCCAATAGAGCCCGACAGAGCCCGACAGAGCCCGACAGAGCCCAGTAGAGTCCGACAGAGCCCGACAGAGCCCGAGAGGGCCTGACAGAGCCCGACAGAGCCCGACAGAGCCCGACAGGGCCCGACAGGGCCCGACAGAGCCCGACAGAGCCCGACAGGGCCCGACAGGGCCCGACAGAGCCCAGTAGAGCCCGACAGAGCCCGACAGAACCCGACAGGGCCCAGTAGAGCCCGACAGAGCCCGACAGAGCCCGACAGAGCCCGACAGGGCCCGACAGAGCCCGACAGAGCCCGACAGAGCCCGTCAGGGCCCAGTAGAGCCCGACAGAGCCCGACAGAGCCCGACAGGGCCCGACAGGGCCCAGTAGAGCCCGACAGAGCCCGACAGGGCCCGACAGGGCCCGACAGAGCCCGACAGGGCCCGACAGAGCCCGACAGAGCCTGACAGGGCCCGACAGGGCCCGACAGAGCCCGACAGAGCCCGACAGGGCCCGACAGGGCCCGACAGGGCCCGACAGAGCCCGACAGAGCCCGACAGAGCCCGACAGGGCCCGACAGAGCCCGACAGAGCCCAGTAGAGCCCGACAGAGCCCGACAGAGCCCGACAGGGCCCGACAGGGCCCGACAGAGCCCAGTAGAGCCCGACAGAGCCCGACAGAACCCGACAGGGCCCAGTAGAGCCCGACAGAGCCCGACAGAGCCCGACAGAGCCCGACAGAGCCCGACAGAGCCCGACAGAGCCCAGTAGAGCCCGACAGAGCCCGACAGAGCCCGACAGAGCCCAGTAGAGTCCGACAGAGCCCGACAGGGCCTGACAGGGCCCGACAGGGCCCAGTAGAGCCCGACAGAGCCCGACAGGGCCCAGTAGAGGCCAGTAGAGCCCGACAGAGCCCGACAGAGCCCGACAGAGCCCGACAGGGCCCGACAGAGCCCGACAGAGCCCGACAGGGCCCGACAGGGCCCGACAGAGCCCGACAGGGCCCGACAGGGCCCGACAGGGCACGACAGGGCCCAGTAGAGCCCGACAGAGCCCGACAGAGCCCAGTAGAGCCCAGTAGAGCCCGACAGGGCCCGAGAGGGCCCGACAGGGCCCAGTAGAGCCCGACAGAGCCCGACAGGGCCCGACAGAGCCCGACAGAGCCCGACAGGGCCCGACAGAGCCCGACAGAGCCCGACAGGGCCCGACAGGGCCCGACAGAGCCCGACAGGGCCCGACAGGGCCCAGTAGAGCCCGAAAGAGCCCGACAGAGCCCGACAGAACCCGACAGGGCCCAGTAGAGCCCGACAGAGCCCGACAGAGCCCGACAGAGCCCGACAGGGCCCGACAGGGCCCGACAGGGCCCGACAGTGCCCGACAGCGCCCGACAGGGCCTAGTAGAGCCCGACAGAGCCCGACAGGGCCCGACAGAGCCCGACAGAGCCCGACAGGGCCCAGTAGAGCCCGACAGAGCCCGACAGAGCCCGACAGAGCCCGACAGGGCCCAGTAGAGCCCGACAGAGCCCGACAGAGCCCGACAGGGCCCGACAGGGCCCGACAGGGCCCGACAGAGCCTGACAGAGCCCGACAGGGCCCGACAGGGCCCGACAGAGCCCGACAGGGCCCAGTAGAGCCCGACAGAGCCCGACAGAGCCCAGTAGAGCCCGACAGAGCCCGACAGAGCCCCACAGAGCCCGACAGGGCCCGACAGATTCCGACAGAGCCCGACAGGGCCCGACAGGGCCCGACAGGGCCCAGTAGAGCCCGACAGAGCCCGACAGGGCCCGACAGAGCCCGACAGAGCCCGACAGGGCCCGACAGGGCCCGACAGAGCCCGACAGGGCCCGACAGAGCCCGACAGGGCCCGACAGGGCACGACAGAGCCCGACAGAGCCCGACAGGGCCCGACAGAGCCTGACAGAACCCGACAGAGCCCGACAGAGCCCAGTAGAGCCCAGTAGAGCCCGACAGAGCCCGACAGAGCCCGACAGAGCCCGACAGGGCCCGACAGGGCCCAGTAGAGCCCAGTAGAGCCCGACAGAGCCCAGTAGAGCCAGTAGAGCCCAACAGAGCCCGACAGAGCCCGACAGGGCCCGACAGGGCCCGACAGGGCCCAGTAGAGCCCGACAGAGCCCTACAGAGCCCGACAGAGCCCGACAGAGCCCAGTAGAGCCCGACAGAGCCCGACAGAGTCCGACAGGGCCCGACAGAGCCCGACAGGGCCCGACAGGGCCCAGTAGAGCCCGACAGAGCCCGACAGAGCCCGACAGAGCCCAATAGAGCCCGACAGAGCCCGACAGAGCCCGACAGGGCCCGACAGGGCCCGACAGAGCCCGACAGAGCCCGACAGGGCCCAGTAGAGCCCGACAGAGCCCGACAGAGCCCAGTAGAGCCCAGTAGAGCCCGACAGAGCCCGACAGAGCCCGACAGAGCCCGACAGGGCCCGACAGGGCCCAGTAGAGCCCGACAGAGCCCGACAGAGCCCGACAGAGCCCGACAGGGCCCGACAGGGCCCAGTAGAGCCCGACAGAGCCCGACAGAGCCCGACAGAGCCCGACAGGGCCCGACAGGGCCCGACAGGGCGCAGTAGAGCCCGACAGAGCCCGACAGAGCCCAGTAGAGCCCGACAGAGCCCGACAGAGCCCGACACGGCCCGACAGAGCCCGACAGAGCCCGACAGGGCCCGACAGAGCCCGACAGAGCCCAGTAGAGCCCGACAGAGCCCGTCAGGGCCCGACAGGGCCCGACAGGGCCCAGTAGAGCCCGACAGAGCCCGACAGAGCCCAGTAGAGCCCAGTAGAGCCCGACAGAGCCCGACAGAGCCCGACAGGGCCCGACAGGGCCCAGTAGAGCCCGACAGAGCCCGACAGAGCCTGACAGAGCCCGACAGAGCCCGACAGGGCCCGACAGAGCCCGACAGAGCCCGACAGAGCCCGACAGCGCCCGACAGGGCCCAGTAGAGCCCGACAGGGCCCGACAGAGCCCGACAGGTCCTGACAGAGCCCGACAGAGCCCAACAGGGCCCGACAGGGCCCGACAGGGCCCAGTAGAGCCCGACAGAGCCCGACAGGGCCCAGTAGAGCCCAGTAGAGCCCGACAGAGCCCGACAGAGCCCGACAGGGCCCGACAGAGCCTGACAGAGCCTGACATGGCCCGACAGGGCCCGACAGGGCCCAGTAGAGCCCGACAGAGCCCGACAGAGCCCAGTAGAGCCCAGTAGAGCCCGACAGGGCCCGACAGGGCCCGACAGGGCCCAGTAGAGCCCGACAGAGCCCGACAGGGCCCGACAGAGCCCGACAGAGCCCGACAGAGCCCGACAGAGCCCGACAGGGCCCAGTAGAGCCCGACAGAGCCCGACAGAGCCCGACAGGGCCCGACAGGGCCCGACAGAGCCCGACAGAGCCCGACAGAGCCCGACAGAGCCCAGTAGAGCCCGACAGAGCCCGACAGAGCCCGACAGAGCCCGACAGAGCCCGACAGAGCCCGACAGGGCCCAGTAGAGCCCAGTAGAGCCCGACAGAGCCCAGTAGAGCCCGACAGAGCCCGACAGAGCCCGACAGAGCCCGACAGGGCCCGACAGAGCCCGACAGAGCCCGACAGAGCCCGACAGGGCCCGACAGAGCCCGACAGGGCCCAGTAGAGCCCGACAGAGCCCGACAGGGCCTGACAGGGCCCGACAGAGCCCGACAGAGCCCGACAGAGCCCGACAGGGCCCAGTAGAGCCCGACAGAGCCCGACAGAGCCCGACAGAGCCCGACAGAGCCCAGTAGAGCCCGACAGAGCCCGACAGAGCCCGACAGAGCCCGACAGGGCCCGACAGAGCCCGAAAGAGCCCGACAGGGCCCGACAGAGCCCGACAGAGCCCGACAGGGCCCAGTAGAGCCCGACAGAGCCCGACAGAGCGCGACAGGGCCCGACAGGGCCCGACAGGGCCCGACAGAGCCCAGTAGAGCCCGACAGAGCCCGACAGAGCCCGACAGAGCCCGACAGGGCCCAGTAGAGCCCGACAGGGCCCGACAGAGCCCGACAGAGCCCGACAGGGCCCGACAGAGCCCGACAGAGCCCGACAGGGCCCGACAGGGCCCAGTAGAGCCCGACAGAGCCCGACAGAACCCGACAGAGCCCGACAGAGCCCGACAGGGCCCGACAGGGCCCAGTAGAGCCCGACAGAGCCCGACAGAGCCCGACAGAGCCCGACAGAGCCCGACAGAGCCCAGTAGAGCCCGACAGAGCCCGACAGAGCCCGACAGAGCCCAGTAGAGTCCGACAGAGCCCGACAGAGCCCGAGAGGGCCCGACAGAGCCCGACAGAGCCCGACAGAGCCCGACAGGGCCCGACAGAGCCCGACAGAGCCCGACAGAGCCCGACAGAGCCCGACAGAGCCCGACAGGGCCCAGTAGAGCCCAACAGAGCCCGACAGAGCCCGACAGGGCCCGACAGGGCCCAGTAGAGCCCGACAGAGCCCGACAGAGCCCGACAGGGCCCGACAGGGCCCGACAGAGCCCGACAGAGCCCGACAGAGCCCGACAGAGCCTGACAGAGCCCGACAGGGCCCGACAGAGCCCGACAGAGCCCGACAGAGCCCAACAGGGCCCGACAGAGCCCGACAGAGCCCGACAGAGCCCAACAGGGCCCGACAGAGCCCGACAGAGCCCGACAGAGCCCGACAGGGCCCGACAGAGCCCGACAGGGCCCGACAGGGCCCAGTAGAGCCCGACAGAGCCCGACAGAGCCCGACAGAGCCCAGTAGAGCCCGACAGAGCCCGACAGAGCCCGACAGAGCCCGACAGAGCCCAGTAGAGTCCGACAGAGCCCGACAGGGCCTGACAGGGCCCGACAGGGCCCAGTAGAGCCCGACAGAGCCCGACAGGGCCCAGTAGAGGCCAGTAGAGCCCGACAGAGCCCGACAGAGCCCGACAGAGCCCGACAGGGCCCGACAGAGCCCGACAGAGCCCGACAGAGCCCGACAGGGCCCGACAGAGCCCGACAGGGCCCGACAGGGCACGACAGGGCCCAGTAGAGCCCGACAGAGCCCGACAGAGCCCAGTAGAGCCCAGTAGAGCCCGACAGGGCCCGAGAGGGCCCGACAGGGCCCAGTAGAGCCCGACAGAGCCCGACAGGGCCCGACACAGCCCGACAGAGCCCGACAGAGCCCGACAGGGCCCAGTAGAGCCCGACAGAGCCCGACAGAGCCCGACAGAGCCCGACAGGGCCCGACAGAGCCCGACAGAGCCCGACAGAGCCCGACAGGGCCCGACAGGGCCCGACAGGGCCCAGTAGAGCCCGAAAGAGCCCGACAGAACCCGACAGAACCCGACAGGGCCCAGTAGAGCCCGACAGAGCCCGACAGAGCCCGACAGAGCCCGACAGGGCCCGACAGAGCCCGACAGGGCCCGACAGAGCCCGACAGGGCCCGACAGAGCCTGACAGAGCCCGACAGGGCCCGACAGAGCCCTACAGAGCCCGACAGGGCCCAGTAGAGCCCGACAGAGCCCGACAGAGCCCGACAGAGCCCGACAGGGCCCAGTAGAGCCCGACAGAGCCCGACAGAGCCCGACAGAGCCCGACAGAGCCCGACAGAGCCCGACAGAGCCCGACAGAGTCCAACAGGGCCCAGTAGAGCCCGACAGAGCCCGACAGAGCCCGACAGATCCCGACAGGGCCCGACAGAGCCCGACAGAGCCCGACAGAGCCCGACAGGGCCCAGTAGAGCCCGACAGAGCCCGAGAGGGCCCGACAGAGCCCGACAGAGCCCGAGAGGGCCCGACAGAGCCCGACAGAGCCCGACAGATCCCGACAGGGCCCGACACGCCCGACAGGGCCCAGTAGAGCCCGACAGAGCCCGACAGAGCCCGACAGAACCCGACAGGGCCCAGTAGAGCCCGACAGAGCCCGACAGAGCCCGACAGGGCCCGACAGAGCCCGACAGAGCCCGACAGAGCCCGACAGCGCCCGACAGGGCCCAGTAGAGCCCGACAGGGCCCGACAGAGCCCGACAGAGCCCGACAGGTCCTGACAGAGCCCGACAGAGCCCGACAGGGCCCGACAGGGCCCAGTAGAGCCCGACAGAGCCCGACAGGGCCCAGTAGAGCCCAGTAGAACCCGACAGAGCCCGACAGAGCCCGACAGGGCCCGACAGAGCCCGACAGAGCCCGACATGGCCCGACAGGGCCCGACAGGGCCCGACAGGGCCCAGTAGAGCCCGACAGAGCCCGACAGAGCCCAGTAGAGCCCAGTAGAGCCCGACAGGGCCCGACAGGGCCCGACAGGGCCCAGTAGAGCCCGACAGAGCCCGACAGGGCCCGACAGAGCCTGACAGAGCCCGACAGAGCCCGACAGGGTCCAGTAGAGCCTGACAGAGCCCGACAGAGCCCGACAGGGCCCGACAGAGCCCGACAGAGCCCGACAGGGCCCGACAGAGCCCGACAGAGCCCGACAGAGCCCAGTAGAGCCCGACAGAGCCCGACAGAGCCCGACAGAGCCCGACAGAGCCCGACAGGGCCCAGTAGAGCCCAGTAGAGCCCGACAGAGCCCAGTAGAGCCCGACAGAGCCCGACAGAGCCCGACAGAGCCCGACAGGGCCTGACAGGGCCCGACAGGGCCCGACAGAGCCCGACAGAGCCCGACAGGGCCCGACAGAGCCCGACAGGGCCTGACAGGGCCCGACAGAGCCCGACAGAGCCCGACAGAGCCCGACAGGGCCCAGTAGAGCCCGACAGAGCCCGACAGAGCCCGACAGAGCCCGACAGAGCCCGACAGGGCCCGACAGGGCCCGAAAGAGCCCGACAGGGCCCGACAGAGCCCGACAGGGCCCAGTAGAGCCCGACAGAGCCCGACAGAGCCCGACAGGGCCCGACAGGGCCCGACAGGGCCCCACAGAGCCCAGTAGAGCCCGACAGAGCCCGACAGAGCCCGACAGAGCCTGACAGGGCCCAGTAGAGCCCGACAGGGCCCGACAGAGCCCGACAGGGCCCGACAGAGCCCGACAGAGCCCGACAGAGCCCGACAGGGCCCAGTAGAGCCCGACAGAGCCCGACAGAACCCGTCAGAGCCCGACAGAGCCCGACAGGGCCCGACAGGGCCCGACAGGGCCCAGTAGAGCCCGACAGAGCCCGACAGAGCCCGACAGAGCCCGACAGAGCCCAATAGAGCCCGACAGAGCCCGACAGAGCCCGACAGAGCCCAGTAGAGTCCGACAGAGCCCGACAGAGCCCGAGAGGGCCCGACAGAGCCCGACAGAGCCCGACAGAGCCCGACAGGGCCCGACAGGGCCCGACAGAGCCCGACAGAGCCCGACAGGGCCCGACAGGGCCCGACAGAGCCCAGTAGAGCCCGACAGAGCCCGACAGAACCCGACAGGGCCCAGTAGAGCCCGACAGAGCCCGACAGAGCCCGACAGAGCCCGACAGGGCCCGACAGAGCCCGACAGAGCCCGACAGAGCCCGACAGGGCCCAGTAGAGCCCGACAGAGCCCGACAGAGCCCGACAGGGCCCGACAGGGCCCAGTAGAGCCCGACAGAGCCCGACAGGGCCCGACAGGGCCCGACAGAGCCCGACAGGGCCCGACAGAGCCCGACAGAGCCTGACAGGGCCCGACAGGGCCCGACAGGGCCCGACAGGGCCCGACAGAGCCCGACAGGGCCCGACAGAGCCCGACAGAGCCCGACAGAGCCCGACAGAGCCCGACAGGGCCCGACAGAGCCCGACAGAGCCCAGTAGAGCCCGACAGAGCCCGACAGAGCCCGACAGGGCCCGACAGGGCCCGACAGAGCCCAGTAGAGCCCGACAGAGCCCGACAGAACCCGACAGGGCCCAGTAGAGCCCGACAGAGCCCGACAGAGCCCGACAGAGCCCGACAGAGCCCGACAGAGCCCGACAGAGCCCAGTAGAGCCCGACAGAGCCCGACAGAGCCCGACAGAGCCCAGTAGAGTCCGACAGAGCCCGACAGGGCCTGACAGGGCCCGACAGGGCCCAGTAGAGCCCGACAGAGCCCGACAGGGCCCAGTAGAGGCCAGTAGAGCCCGACAGAGCCCGACAGAGCCCGACAGAGCCCGACAGGGCCCGACAGAGCCCGACAGAGCCCGACAGGGCCCGACAGGGCCCGACAGAGCCCGACAGGGCCCGACAGGGCCCGACAGGGCACGACAGGGCCCAGTAGAGCCCGACAGAGCCCGACAGAGCCCAGTAGAGCCCAGTAGAGCCCGACAGGGCCCGAGAGGGCCCGACAGGGCCCAGTAGAGCCCGACAGAGCCCGACAGGGCCCGACAGAGCCCGACAGAGCCCGACAGGCCCGACAGAGCCCGACAGAGCCCGACAGAGCCCGACAGGGCCCGACAGGGCCCGACAGAGCCCGACAGGGCCCGACAGGGCCCAGTAGAGCCCGAAAGAGCCCGACAGAGCCCGACAGAACCCGACAGGGCCCAGTAGAGCCCGACAGAGCCCGACAGAGCCCGACAGAGCCCGACAGGGCCCGACAGGGCCCGACAGGGCCCGACAGTGCCCGACAGCGCCCGACAGGGCCTAGTAGAGCCCGACAGAGCCCGACAGGGCCCGACAGAGCCCGACAGAGCCCGACAGGGCCCAGTAGAGCCCGACAGAGCCCGACAGAGCCCGACAGAGCCCGACAGGGCCCAGTAGAGCCCGACAGAGCCCGACAGAGCCCGACAGGGCCCGACAGGGCCCGACAGGGCCCGACAGAGCCTGACAGAGCCCGACAGGGCCCGACAGGGCCCGACAGAGCCCGACAGGGCCCAGTAGAGCCCGACAGAGCCCGACAGAGCCCAGTAGAGCCCGACAGAGCCCGACAGAGCCCCACAGAGCCCGACAGGGCCCGACAGATTCCGACAGAGCCCGACAGGGCCCGACAGGGCCCGACAGGGCCCAGTAGAGCCCGACAGAGCCCGACAGGGCCCGACAGAGCCCGACAGAGCCCGACAGGGCCCGACAGGGCCCGACAGAGCCCGACAGGGCCCGACAGAGCCCGACAGGGCCCGACAGGGCACGACAGAGCCCGACAGAGCCCGACAGGGCCCGACAGAGCCTGACAGACAGAACCCGACAGAGCCCAGTAGAGCCCAGTAGAGCCCGACAGAGCCCGACAGAGCCCGACAGAGCCCGACAGGGCCCGACAGGGCCCAGTAGAGCCCAGTAGAGCCCGACAGAGCCCAGTAGAGCCAGTAGAGCCCAACAGAGCCCGACAGAGCCCGACAGGGCCCGACAGGGCCCGACAGGGCCCAGTAGAGCCCGACAGAGCCCTACAGAGCCCGACAGAGCCCGACAGAGCCCAGTAGAGCCCGACAGAGCCCGACAGAGTCCGACAGGGCCCGACAGAGCCCGACAGGGCCCGACAGGGCCCAGTAGAGCCCGACAGAGCCCGACAGAGCCCGACAGAGCCCAATAGAGCCCGACAGAGCCCGACAGAGCCCGACAGGGCCCGACAGGGCCCGACAGAGCCCGACAGAGCCCGACAGGGCCCAGTAGAGCCCGACAGAGCCCGACAGAGCCCAGTAGAGCCCAGTAGAGCCCGACAGAGCCCGACAGAGCCCGACAGAGCCCGACAGGGCCCGACAGGGCCCAGTAGAGCCCGACAGAGCCCGACAGAGCCCGACAGAGCCCGACAGGGCCCGACAGGGCCCAGTAGAGCCCGACAGAGCCCGACAGAGCCCGACAGAGCCCGACAGGGCCCGACAGGGCCCGACAGGGCGCAGTAGAGCCCGACAGAGCCCGACAGAGCCCAGTAGAGCCCGACAGAGCCCGACAGAGCCCGACACGGCCCGACAGAGCCCGACAGAGCCCGACAGGGCCCGACAGAGCCCGACAGAGCCCAGTAGAGCCCGACAGAGCCCGTCAGGGCCCGACAGGGCCCGACAGGGCCCAGTAGAGCCCGACAGAGCCCGACAGAGCCCAGTAGAGCCCAGTAGAGCCCGACAGAGCCCGACAGAGCCCGACAGGGCCCGACAGGGCCCAGTAGAGCCCGACAGAGCCCGACAGAGCCTGACAGAGCCCGACAGAGCCCGACAGGGCCCGACAGAGCCCGACAGAGCCCGACAGAGCCCGACAGCGCCCGACAGGGCCCAGTAGAGCCCGACAGGGCCCGACAGAGCCCGACAGGTCCTGACAGAGCCCGACAGAGCCCAACAGGGCCCGACAGGGCCCGACAGGGCCCAGTAGAGCCCGACAGAGCCCGACAGGGCCCAGTAGAGCCCAGTAGAGCCCGACAGAGCCCGACAGAGCCCGACAGGGCCCGACAGAGCCTGACAGAGCCCGACATGGCCCGACAGGGCCCGACAGGGCCCAGTAGAGCCCGACAGAGCCCGACAGAGCCCAGTAGAGCCCAGTAGAGCCCGACAGGGCCCGACAGGGCCCGACAGGGCCCAGTAGAGCCCGACAGAGCCCGACAGGGCCCGACAGAGCCCGACAGAGCCCGACAGAGCCCGACAGGGCCCAGTAGAGCCCGACAGAGCCCGACAGAGCCCGACAGGGCCCGACAGGGCCCGACAGAGCCCGACAGAGCCCGACAGAGCCCGACAGAGCCCAGTAGAGCCCGACAGAGCCCGACAGAGCCCGACAGAGCCCGACAGAGCCCGACAGAGCCCGACAGGGCCCAGTAGAGCCCAGTAGAGCCCGACAGAGCCCAGTAGAGCCCGACAGAGCCCGACAGAGCCCGACAGAGCCCGACAGGGCCCGACAGAGCCCGACAGAGCCCGACAGAGCCCGACAGGGCCCGACAGAGCCCGACAGGGCCCAGTAGAGCCCGACAGAGCCCGACAGGGCCTGACAGGGCCCGACAGAGCCCGACAGAGCCCGACAGAGCCCGACAGGGCCCAGTAGAGCCCGACAGAGCCCGACAGAGCCCGACAGAGCCCGACAGAGCCCAGTAGAGCCCGACAGAGCCCGACAGAGCCCGACAGAGCCCGACAGGGCCCGACAGAGCCCGAAAGAGCCCGACAGGGCCCGACAGAGCCCGACAGAGCCCGACAGGGCCCAGTAGAGCCCGACAGAGCCCGACAGAGCGCGACAGGGCCCGACAGGGCCCGACAGGGCCCGACAGAGCCCAGTAGAGCCCGACAGAGCCCGACAGAGCCCGACAGAGCCCGACAGGGCCCAGTAGAGCCCGACAGGGCCCGACAGAGCCCGACAGAGCCCGACAGGGCCCGACAGAGCCCGACAGAGCCCGACAGGGCCCGACAGGGCCCAGTAGAGCCCGACAGAGCCCGACAGAACCCGACAGAGCCCGACAGAGCCCGACAGGGCCCGACAGGGCCCAGTAGAGCCCGACAGAGCCCGACAGAGCCCGACAGAGCCCGACAGAGCCCGACAGAGCCCAGTAGAGCCCGACAGAGCCCGACAGAGCCCGACAGAGCCCAGTAGAGTCCGACAGAGCCCGACAGAGCCCGAGAGGGCCCGACAGAGCCCGACAGAGCCCGACAGAGCCCGACAGGGCCCGACAGAGCCCGACAGAGCCCGACAGAGCCCGACAGAGCCCGACAGAGCCCGACAGGGCCCAGTAGAGCCCAACAGAGCCCGACAGAGCCCGACAGGGCCCGACAGGGCCCAGTAGAGCCCGACAGAGCCCGACAGAGCCCGACAGGGCCCGACAGGGCCCGACAGAGCCCGACAGAGCCCGACAGAGCCCGACAGAGCCTGACAGAGCCCGACAGGGCCCGACAGAGCCCGACAGAGCCCGACAGAGCCCAACAGGGCCCGACAGAGCCCGACAGAGCCCGACAGAGCCCAACAGGGCCCGACAGAGCCCGACAGAGCCCGACAGAGCCCGACAGGGCCCGACAGAGCCCGACAGGGCCCGACAGGGCCCAGTAGAGCCCGACAGAGCCCGACAGAGCCCGACAGAGCCCAGTAGAGCCCGACAGAGCCCGACAGAGCCCGACAGAGCCCGACAGAGCCCAGTAGAGTCCGACAGAGCCCGACAGGGCCTGACAGGGCCCGACAGGGCCCAGTAGAGCCCGACAGAGCCCGACAGGGCCCAGTAGAGGCCAGTAGAGCCCGACAGAGCCCGACAGAGCCCGACAGAGCCCGACAGGGCCCGACAGAGCCCGACAGAGCCCGACAGAGCCCGACAGGGCCCGACAGAGCCCGACAGGGCCCGACAGGGCACGACAGGGCCCAGTAGAGCCCGACAGAGCCCGACAGAGCCCAGTAGAGCCCAGTAGAGCCCGACAGGGCCCGAGAGGGCCCGACAGGGCCCAGTAGAGCCCGACAGAGCCCGACAGGGCCCGACACAGCCCGACAGAGCCCGACAGAGCCCGACAGGGCCCAGTAGAGCCCGACAGAGCCCGACAGAGCCCGACAGAGCCCGACAG
>NW_027017083.1:0-35526 GCF_036013445.1 Caloenas nicobarica
GAACCCGACAGAGCCCGACAGAGCCCAGTAGAGCCCGACAGAGCCTGACAGAGCCCGACAGAGCCCGACAGGGCCCAGTAGAGCCCGACAGAGCCCGACAGAGCCCGGCAGAGCCCGACAGGGCCCGACAGAGCCCGACAGGGCCCGACAGAGCCCGACAGAGCCCGACAGGGCCCAGTACAGCCCGACAGAGCCCGACAGGGCCCGACAGAGCCCGACAAAGCCCGACAGGGCCCGACAGGGCCCGACAGAGCCCGACAGGGCCCGACAAAGCCCGACAGAGCCCGACAGGGCCCGACAGAGCCGACAGAGCCCGACAGAGCCGGACAGGGCCCGACAGGGCCCGACAGGGCCCGACAGAGCCCAGTAGAGCTCGACAGAGCCCGACAGAGCCCGAAAGGGCCCGACAGAGCCCGACAGGGCCCGACAGGGCCCGACAGGGCCCAGTAGAGCCCGACAGAGCCCGACAGGGCCCGACAGGGCCCGACAGAGCCCGACAGAGCCCGACAGGGCCCGACAGGGCCCGACAGGGCCCAGTAGAGCCCGACAGAGCCCGACAGAGCCCGACAGGGCCCGACAGAGCCCGACAGAGCCCGACAGAGCCCGACAGAGCCCGACAGGCCCAGTAGAGCCCGACAGAGCCCGACAGAGCCCGACAGAGCCCGACAGGGCCCGACAGGGCCCGACAGAGCCCGACAGAGCCCGACAGAGCCCGACAGAGCCCAGTAGAGCTCGACAGAGCCCGACAGAGCCCGACAGGGCCCGACAGGGCCCGACAGAGCCCGACAGGGCCCGACAGGGCCCGACAGGGCTCAGTAGAGCCCGACAGAGCCCGACAGGGCCCGACAGAGCCCGACAGAGCCCGACAGGGCCCGACAGGGCCCAGTAGAGCCCGACAGAGCCCGACAGAGCCCGACAGAGCCCGACAGAGCCCGACAGGGCCCGACAGAGCCCGACAGAGCCCGACAGGGCCCAGTAGAGCCCGACAGAGCCCGACAGAGCCCGACAGAGCCCGACAGAGCCGACAGGGCCCGACAGAGCCCGACAGAGCCCGACAGAGCCCGACAGGGCCCAGTAGAGCCCGACAGAGCCCGACAGGGCCCAGTAGAGCCCGACAGAGCCCGACAGGGCCCGACAGGGCCCAACAGGGCCCGACAGGGCCCGACAGGGCCCGACAGAGCCCGACAGAGCCCGACAGAGCCCGACAGAGCTTGACAGAGCCCGACAGGGCCCGACCGAGCCCGACAGAGCCCAGTAGAGCCCGACAGAGCCCGACAGGGCCCAGTAGAGCCCAGTAGAACCCGACAGAGCCCAGTAGAGCCCCACAGAGCCCGACAGAGCCCGACAGAGCCCGACAGGGTCCGACAGGGCCCGACAGGGCCCGACAGGGCCCGACAGAAACTGACAGAGCCCGACAGAGCCCAGTAGAGCCCGACAGAGCCCGACAGAGCCCGACAGAGCTCGACAGGGCCCGACAGGGCCCAGTAGAGCCCGACAGAGCCCGACAGGGCCCGACAGAGCCCGACAGAGCCCGACAGAGCCCGACAGGGCCCGACAGGGCCCTGTAGAGCTCGACAGAGCCCGACAGAGCCCGACAGGGCCCGACAGGGCCCGACAGGGCCCAGTAGAGCCCGACAGAGCCCGACAGAGCCCGACAGGGCCCGACAGGGCCCGACAGAGCCCGACAGGGCCCGACAGGGCCCGACAGAGACCAGTAGAGCCCGACAGAGCCCGACAGAGCCCGACAGAGCCCGACAGGGCCCGACCGAGCCCGACAGAGCCCAGTAGAGCCCGACAGAGCCCGACAGAGCCCGACAGAGCCCGACAGGGCCCAGTAGAGCCCAGTAGAACCCGACAGAGCCCGACAGAGCCCGACAGAGCCCGACAGGGCCCGACAGGGCCCGACAGGGCCCGAGAGGGCCCGAGAGGGCCCGACAGAGCCCGACAGAGCCCGACAGAGCTCGACAGGACCCGACAGGTCCCGACAGGGCGCGACAGAGCCCAACAGGGCCCGACCGAGCCCGACAGAGCCCAGTAGAGCCCGACAGAGCCCGACAGAGCCCGACAGGGCCCAGTAGAGCCCAGTAGAACCCGACAGAGCCCGACAGAGCCCGACAGGGCCCGACAGGGCCCGACAGGGCCCGACAGGGCCCGACAGAGCCCGACAGAGCCCAGTAGAGCCCGACAGAGCCCGACAGAGCCCGACAGAGCCCGACAGAGCTCGACAGGGCCCGACAGAGCCCGACAGAGCCCGACAGAGCCCGACAGAGCCCAGTAGAGCCCGACAGAGCCCGACAGAGCCCGACAGAGCCCGACAGAGCCCGACAGGGCCCGACAGAGCCCGACAGAGCCCGACAGAGCCCGACAGAGCCCAGTAGAGCCCGACAGAGCCCGACAGAGACCGACAAAGCCCGACAGGGCCCGACAGGGCCCGACAGGGCCCGATAGAGCCCGAAAGAGCCCGACAGGGCCCAGTAGAGCCCGACAGAGCCCGCCAGAACCCAACAGAGCCCGACAGGGCCCGACAGAGCCCGCCAGAGCCCAGTAGAGCTCGACAGAGCCCGACAGAGCCTGACAGGGCCCGACAGGGCCCGACAGGGCCCGACATGGCCCAGTAGAGCCCGACAGAGCTCGACAGGGCCCGACAGAGCCCGACAGAGCCCGACAGGGCCCGACAGGGCCCGACAGGGACCGACAGGGCCCGACAGGGCCCAGTAGAGCCCGACAGAGCCCGACAGAGCCCGACAGGGCCCGACAGAGCCCGACAGGGCCCAGTAGAGCCCGACAGAGCCCGACAGAGCCCGACAGGGCCCGACAGGGCCCGACAGGGCCCGACAGGGCCCAGTAGAGCCCGGCAGAGCCCGACAGAGCCCGACAGGGCCCGACAGGGCCCGACAGGGCCCGACAGAGCCCGACAGAGCCCGACAGAGACCAGTAGAGCCCGACAGAGCCCGACAGAGCCCGACAGAGCCCGACAGGGCCCGACAGGGCCCGACAGGGCCCGACAGGGCCCGACAGAGCCCAGTAGAGCCCGACAGAGCCCGACAGAGCCCGACAGGGCTCAGTAGAGCCCAGTAGAGCCCGACAGAGCCCGACAGAGCCCGACAGGGCCCGACAGGGCCCGACAGAGCCCGACAGAGCCCGACAGGGCCCGACAGGGCCCGACAGAGACCGACAGAGACCGACAGAGACCGACAGAGACCGACAGGGCCCGACAGGGCCCGACAGAGCCCGACAGAGCCCGACAGAGCCCGACAGGGCCCGACAGGGCCCGAAAGAGCCCGACAGAGCCCGACAGAGCCCGACAGAGCCCAGTAGAGCCCGACAGAGCCTGACAGAGCCCGACAGAGCCCGACAGGGCCCAGTAGAGCCCGACAGAGCCCGACAGAGCCCGGCAGAGCCCGACAGGGCCCGACAGAGACCGACAGGGCCCGACAGAGCCCGACAGAGCCCGACAGGGCCCAGTACAGCCCGACAGAGCCCGACAGGGCCCGACAGAGCCCGACAAAGCCCGACAGGGCCCGACAGGGCCCGACAGGGCCCGACAAAGCCCGACAGAGCCCGACAGGGCCCGACAGGGCCCGACAGAGCCCGACAGAGCCCGACAGGGCCCAGTAGAGCCCGACAGAGCCCGACAGAGCCCGACAGAGCCCGACAGGGCCCGACAGGGCCCGACAGAGCCCAGTAGAGCTCGACAGAGCCCGACAGAGCCCGACAGGGCCCGACAGAGCCCGACAGGGCCCGACAGGGCCCGACAGGGCCCAGTAGAGCCCGACAGAGCCCGACAGGGCCCGACAGGGCCCAGTAGAGCCCGACAGAGCCCGACAGAGCCCGACAGAGCCCGACACGGCCCGACAGAGCCCGACAGGGCCCGACAGGGCCCGACAGAGCCCGACAGGGCCCAGTAGAGCCCGACAGAGCCCGACAGGGCCCGACAGAGCCCGACAGGGCCCGACAGAGCCCGACAGAGCCCAGTAGAGCTCGACAGAGCCCGACAGAGCCCGACAGGGCCCGACAGAGCCCGACAGGGCCCGACAGGGCCCGACAGGGCCCAGTAGAGCCCGACAGAGCCCGACAGGGCCCGACAGGGACCGACAGAGCCCGATAGAGCCCGACAGGGCCCGACAGGGTCCGACAGGGCCGGACAGGGCCCGACAGGCCCAGTAGAGACCGACAGAGCCCGACAGAGCCCGACAGAGCCCGACAGAGCCCGACAGGGCCCAGTAGAGCCCGACAGAGCCCGACAGAGCCCGACAGGGCCCGACAGAGCCCGACAGGGCCCGACAGGGCCCGACAGAGCCCGACAGGGCCCAGAAGAGCCCGACAGAGCCCGACAGAGCCCGACAGGGCCCGACAGGGCCCGACAGAGCCCGACAGAGACCAGTAGAGCCCGACAGAGCCCTACAGAGCCCGACAGAGCTTGACAGAGCCCGACAGGGCCCGACCGAGCCCGACAGAGCCCGACAGGGCCCAGTAGAGCCCAGTAGAACCCGACAGAGCCCAGTAGAGCCCGACAGAGCCCGACAGAGCCCGACAGAGCCCGACAGGGCCCGACAGGGCCCGACAGAGCCCGACAGAGCCCGACAGGGCCCGACAGGGCCCAGTAGAGCCCGACAGAGCCCGACAGGGAACGACAGAGCCCGACAGAGCCCGACAGGGCCCGACAGGGCCCGACAGGGCCCGACAGGGCCCGACAGGGCCCGAAAGAGCCCGACAGAGCCCGACAGAGACCAGTAGAGCCCGACAGAGCCCGACAGAGCTTGACAGAGCCCGACAGAGCCCAGTAGAGCCCGACAGAGCCCGACAGGGCCCAGTAGAACCCGACAGAGCCCAGTAGAGCCCGACAGAGCCCGACAGAGCCCGACAGGGCCCGACAGGGCCCGACAGAGCCCGACAGAGCCCAACAGAACCCGACAGAGCCCGACAGAGCCCAGTAGAGCCCGACAGAGCCCGACAGAGCCCGACAGAGCCCGACAGAGCCCGACAGAGCTCGACAGGGCCCGACAGGGCCCAGTAGAGCCCGACAGAGCCCGACAGGGCCCGACAGAGCCCGACAGAGCCCGACAGGGCCCGACAGAGCCCGACAGAGCCCGACAGGGCCCGAAAGAGCCCGACAGAGCCCGACAGGGCCCAGTAGAGCCCGGCAGAGCCCGACAGAGCCCGACAGGGCCCGACAGGGCCCGACAGAGCCCAGTAGAGCTCGACAGAGCCCGACAGAGCCCGACAGGGCCCGACAGGGCCCGACAGGGCCCAGTAGAGCCCGACAGAGCCCGACAGAGCCCGACAGGGCCCGACAGAGCCCGACAGAGCCCGACAGGGCCCGACAGGGCCCGACAGAGACCAGTAGAGCCCGACAGAGCCCGACAGAGCCCGACAGAGCCCAACAGGGCCCGACCGAGCCCGACAGAGCCCAGTAGAGCCCGACAGAGCCCGACAGAGCCCGACAGAGCCCGACAGGGCCCAGTAGAGCCCAGTAGAACCCGACAGAGCCCGACAGAGCCCGACAGGGCCCGACAGGGCCCGACAGGGCCCGACAGAGCCCGACAGAGCCCGACAGAGCCCGACAGAGCCCGACAGAGCTCGACAGGGCCCGACAGAGCCCGACAGAGCCCGACAGGGCCCGACAGAGCCCGACAGAGCCCAGTAGAGCCCGACAGAGCCCGACAGAGCCCGACAGAGCCCGACAGGGCCCAGTAGAGCCCGACAGAGCCCGACAGAGCCCGACAGAGCCCGACAGGGCCCGACAGAGCCCGACAGAGCCCGACAGAGCCCGACAGAGCCCGACAGGGCCCGACAGAACCCGACAGAGCCCGACAGAGCCCAGTAGAGCCCGACAGAGCCCGACAGAGCCCGACAGAGCCCGACAGAGCCCGACAGAGCTCGACAGGGCCCGACAGAGCCCGACAGAGCCCGACAGAGCCCGACAGAGCCCGACAGAACCCGACAGAGCCCAGTAGAGCCCGACAGAGCCCGACAGAGCCCGACAGGGCCCGACAGGGCCCGACAGAGCCCGACAGGGCCCGACAGAGCCCGACAGAGCCCAGTAGAGCCCGACAGAGCCCGACAGAGCCCGACAGAGACCGACAGAGCCCGACAGGGCCCGACAGGGCCCGACAGGTCCCGATAGAGCCCGACAGAGCCCGACAGGGCCCAGTAGAGCCCGACAGAGCCCGCCAGAGCCCAACAGAGCTTGACAGAGCCCGACAGGGCCCGACAGGGCCCAGTAGAGCTCGACAGAGCCCGACAGAGCCCGACAGGGCCCGACAGGGCCCGACAGAGCCCGACATGGCCCAGTAGAGCCCGACAGAGCTCGACAGGGCCCGACAGAGCCCGACAGAGCCCGACAGAGCCCGACAGGGCCCGACAGGGCCCGACAGAGCCCGACAGAGCCCGACAGAGCCCGACAGGGCCCGACAAAGCCCGACAGAGCCCGACAGGGCCCGACAGGGCCCGACAGAGCCCGACAGAGCCCGACAGGGCCCGACAGGGCCCGACAGGGCCCGACAGGGCCCGACAGAGCCCAGTAGAGCTCGACAGAGCCCGACAGAGCCCGAAAGGGCCCGACAGAGCCCGACAGGGCCCGACAGGGCCCAGTAGAGCCCGACAGAGCCCGACAGGGCCCGACAGGGCCCGACAGAGCCCGACAGAGCCCGACAGGGCCCGACAGGGCCCGACAGGGCCCAGTAGAGCCCGACAGAGCCCGACAGAGCCCGACAGGGCCCGACAGAGCCCGACAGAGCCCGACAGAGCCCGACAGAGCCCGACAGGGCCCAGTAGAGCCCGACAGAGCCCGACAGAGCCCGACAGAGCCCGACAGGGCCCGACAGGGCCCGACAGAGCCCGACAGAGCCCGACAGAGCCCAGTAGAGCTCGACAGAGCCCGACAGAGTCCGACAGGGCCCGACAGAGCCCGACAGGGCCCGACAGGGCCCGACAGGGCCCAGTAGAGCCCGACAGAGCCCGACAGGGCCCGACAGGGCCCGACAGAGCCCGACAGGGCCCGACAGGGCCCGACAGGGCCCAGTAGAGCCCGACAGAGCCCGACAGAGCCCGACAGAGCCCAGTAGAGCTCGACAGAGCCCGACAGAGCCCGACAGGGCCCGACAGAGCCCGACAGGGCCCGACAGGGCCCGACAGGCCCCAGTAGAGCCCGACAGAGCCCGACAGGGCCCGACAGAGCCCGACAGAGCCCGACAGAGCCCGACAGGGCCCGACAGGGTCCGACAGGGCCCAGTAGAGACCGACAGAGCCCGACAGAGCCCGACAGAGCCCGACAGAGCCCGACAGAGCCCGACAGAGCCCGACAGGGCCCAGTAGAGCCCGACAGAGCCCGACAGAGCCCGACAGAGCCCGACAGGGCCCGACAGAGCCCGACAGGGCCCGACAGAGCCCAGTAGAGCCCGACAGAGCCCGACAGGGCCCAGTAGAGCCCAGTAGAACCCGACAGAGCCCAGTAGAGCCCCACAGAGCCCGACAGAGCCCGACAGAGCCCGACAGGGCCCGACAGGGCCCGACAGGGCCCGACAGAACCTGACAGAGCCCGATAGAGCCCAGTAGAGCCCGACAGAGCCCGACAGAGCCCGACAGAGCTCGACAGGGCCCGACAGGGCCCGACAGGGCCCAGTAGAGCCCGACAGAGCCCGACAGGGCCCGACAGAGCCCGACAGAGCCCGACAGAGCCCGACAGAGCCCGACAGGGCCCGACAGAGCCCGACAGATCCCGACAGGGCCCGAAAGAGCCCGACAGAGCCCGACAGGGCCCAGTAGAGCCCGACAGAGCCCGACAGAGCCCGACAGAGCCCGACAGGGCCCGACAGGGCCCGACAGGGCCCAGTAGAGCTCGACAGAGCCCGACAGAGCCCGACAGGGCCCGACAGGGCCCGACAGGGCCCAGTAGAGCCCGACAGAGCCCGACAGAGCCCGACAGGGCCCGACAGGGCCCGACAGGGCCCGACAGAGCCCGACAGGGCCCGACAGAGACCAGTAGAGCCCGACAGAGCCCGACAGAGCCCGACAGAGCCCGACAGGGCCCGACCGAGCCCGACAGGGCCCAGTAGAGCCCGACAGAGCCCGACAGAGCCCGACAGAGCCCGACAGAGCCCGACAGGGCCCAGTAGAGCCCAGTAGAACCCGACAGAGCCCGACAGAGCCCGACAGAGCCCGACAGGGCCCGACAGGGCCGGACAGAGCCCGACAGAGCTCGACAGGACCCGACAGGGCCCGACAGAGCCCGACAGAGCCCAACAGGGCCCGACCGAGCCCGACAGAGCCCAGTAGAACCCGACAGAGCCCGACAGAGCCCGACAGGGCCCGACAGGGCCCGACAGGGCCCGACAGAGCCCGACAGAGCCCGACAGGGCCCGACAGAGCCCGACAGGGCCCGACAGGGCCCGACAGAGCCCGACAGAACCCGACAGAGCCCAGTAGAGCCCGACAGAGCCCGACAGAGCCCGACAGAGCCCGACAGAGCCCAGTAGAGCCCGACAGAGCCCGACAGAGCCCGACAGAGCCCGACAGGGCCCGACAGGGCCCGACAGAGCCCGACAGAGCCCGACAGGGCCCGACAGGGCCCGACAGAACCCGACAGAGCCCGACAGAGCCCAGTAGAGCCCGACAGAGCCCGACAGAGCCCGACAGAGCCCGACAGAGCTCGACAGGGCCCGACAGAGCCCGACAGAGCCCGACAGAGCCCGACAGAGCCCAGTAGAGCCCGACAGAGCCCGACAGAGCCCGACAGGGCCCGACAGGGCCCGACAGGGCCCGACAGGGCCCGACAGAGCCCGACAGAGCCCAGTAGAGCCCGACAGAGCCCGACAGAGACCGACAGAGCCCGACAGGGCCCGACAGGGCCCGACAGGGCCCGATAGAGCCCGAAAGAGCCCGACAGGGCCCAGTAGAGCCCGACAGAGCCCGCCAGAGCCCAACAGAGCCCGACAGGGCCCGACAGAGCCCGCCAGAGCCCAGTAGAGCTCGACAGAGCCCGACAGAGCCCGACAGGGCCCGACAGGGCCCGACAGAGCCCGACATGGCCCAGTAGAGCCCGACAGAGCTCGACAGGGCCCGACAGAGCCCGACAGAGCCCGACAGGGCCCGACAGGGCCCGACAGGGCCCGACAGAGCCCGACAGGGCCCAGTAGAGCCCGACAGAGCCCGACAGAGCCCGACAGGGCCCGACAGAGCCCGACAGGGCCCAGTAGAGCCCGACAGAGCCCGACAGAGCCCGACAGGGCCCGACAGGGCCCAGTAGAGCCCGACAGAGCCCGACAGAGCCCGACAGGGCCCGACAGGGCCCGACAGGGCCCGACAGAGCCCGACAGAGCCCGACAGGGCCCGACAGAGACCAGTAGAGCCCGACAGAGCCCGACAGAGCCCGACAGAGCCCGACAGGGCCCGACAGGGCCCGACAGGGCCCGACAGAGCCCAGTAGAGCCCGACAGAGCCCGACAGAGCCCGACAGGGCTCAGTAGAGCCCAGTAGATCCCGACAGAGCCCGACAGAGCCCGACAGAGCCCGACAGGGCCCGACAGGGCCCGACAGAGCCCGACAGAGCCCGACAGGGCCCGACAGGGCCCGACAGAGACCGACAGAGACCGACAGAGACCGAAAGAGACCGACAGGGCCCGACAGGGCCCGACAGAGCCCGACAGAGCCCGACAGAGCCCGACAGGGCCCGACAGGGCCCAAAAGAGCCCGACAGAACCCGACAGAGCCCGACAGAGCCTGACAGAGCCCGACAGAGCCCGACAGGGCTCAGTAGAGCCCAGTAGATCCCGACAGAGCCCGACAGAGCCCGACAGAGCCCGACAGGGCCCGACAGGGCCCGACAGAGCCCGACAGAGCCCGACAGGGCCCGACAGGCCCGACAGAGACCGACAGAGACCGACAGAGACCGAAAGAGACCGACAGGGCCCGACAGGGCCCGACAGAGCCCGACAGAGCCCGACAGAGCCCGACAGGGCCCGACAGGGCCCGAAAGAGCCCGACAGAACCCGACAGAGCCCGACAGAGCCTGACAGAGCCCGACAGAGCCCGACAGGGCCCAGTAGAGCCCGACAGAGCCCGACAGAGCCCGGCAGAGCCCGACAGGGCCCGACAGAGACCGACAGGGCCCGACAGAGCCCGACAGAGCCCGACAGGGCCAGTACAGCCCGACAGAGCCCGACAGGGCCCGACAGAGCCCGACAAAGCCCGACAGGGCCCGACAGGGCCCGACAGAGCCCGACAGGGCCCGACAAAGCCCGACAGAGCCCGACAGGGCCCGACAGGGCCCGACAGAGCCCGACAGAGCCCGACAGGGCCCAGTAGAGCCCGACAGAGCCCGACAGAGCCCGACAGGGCCCGACAGGGCCCGACAGGGCCCGACAGGGCCCGACAGAGCCCAGTAGAGCTCGACAGAGCCCGACAGAGCCCGACAGGGCCCGACAGAGCCCGACATGGCCCGACAGAGCCCGACAGGGCCCGACAGGGCCCGACAGGGCCCAGTAGAGCCCGACAGAGCCCGACAGGGCCCGACAGGGCCCAGTAGAGCCCGACAGAGCCCGACAGAGCCCAACAGGGCCCGACAGAGCCCGACAGAGCCCGACAGAGCCCGACAGAGCCCGACAGGGCCCAGTACAGCCCGACAGAGCCCGACAGGGCCCGACAGAGCCCGACAGGGCCCGACAGAGCCCGACAGAGCCCAGTAGAGCTCGACAGAGCCCGACAGAGCCCGACAGGGCCCGACAGAGCCCGACAGGGCCCGACAGGGCCCGACAGGGCCCAGTAGAGCCCGACAGAGCCCGACAGGGCCCGACAGAGCCCGACAGAGCCCGACAGAGCCCGACAGGGCCCGACAGGGCCCGACAGGGCCCAGTAGAGACCGACAGAGCCCGACAGAGCCCGACAGAGCCCGACAGAGCCCGACAGAGCCCGACAGGGCCCAGTAGAGCCCGACAGAGCCCGACAGAGCCCGACAGAGCCCGACAGGGCCCGACAGAGCCCGACAGGGCCCGACAGAGCCCGACAGAGCCCGACAGAGCCCGACAGAGCCGACAGGGCCCAGTAGAGCCCGACAGAGCCCGACAGAGCCCGACAGAGCCCGACAGGGCCCGACAGAGCCCGACAGGGCCCAGTAGAGCCCGACAGAGCCCGACAGAGCCCGACATGGCCCGACAGGGCCCGACAGAGCCCGACAGAGACCAGTAGAGCCCGACAGAGCCCGACAGAGCTTGACAGAGCCCGACAGGGCCCGACCGAGCCCGACAGAGCCCGACAGGGCCCAGTAGAGCCCAGTAGAACCCGACAGAGCCCAGTAGAGCCCGACAGAGCCCGACAGAGCCCGACAGAGCCCGACAGGGCCCGACAGGGCCCGACAGGGCCCGACAGGGCCCAGTAGAGCCCGACAGAGCCCGACAGAGCCCGACAGATCCCGACAGAGCTCGACAGGGCCCGACAGGGCCCGACAGGGCCCAGTAGAGCCCGACAGAGCCCGACAGGGCCCGACAGAGCCCGACAGAGCCCGACAGGGCCCGACAGGGCCCGACAGGGCCCGACAGAGCCCGACAGAGCCCGACAGAGCCCGACAGGGCCCAGTAGAGCCCGACAGAGCCCGACAGAGCCCGACAGAGCCCGACAGGGCCCGACAGAGCCCGACAGGGCCCGACAGGGCCCGACAGGGCCCAGTAGAGCCCGACAGAGCCCGACAGAGCCCGACAGAGCCCGACAGGGCCCGACAGAGCCCGACAGAGCCCGACAGGGCCCGACAGAGACCAGTAGAGCCCGACAGAGCCCGACAGAGCCCGACAGGGCCCGACCGAGCCCGACAGAGCCCAGTAGAGCCCGACAGAGCCCGACAGAGCCCGACAGAGCCCGACAGAGCCCGACAGAGCCCGACAGGGCCCAGTAGAGCCCAGTAGAACCCGACAGAGCCCGACAGAGCCCGACAGAGCCCGACAGGGCCCGACAGGGCCCGACAGGGCCCGACAGGGCCCGACAGAGCGCGACAGAGCCCGACAGAGCCCGACAGGGCCCGACAGAGCCCGACAGGGCCCGACAGGGCCCGACAGAACCCGACAGAGCCCGACAGAGCCCAGTAGAGCCCGACAGAGCCCGACAGAGCCCGACAGAGCCCGACAGAGCTCGACAGGGCCCGACAGAGCCCGACAGAGCCCGACAGAGCCCGACAGAGCCCAGTAGAGCCCGACAGAGCCCGACAGAGCCCGACAGGGCCCGACAGGGCCCGACAGGGCCCGACAGGGCCCGACAGAGCCCGACAGAGCCCAGTAGAGCCCGACAGAGCCCGACAGAGACCGACAGAGCCCGACAGGGCCCGACAGGGCCCGACAGGGCCCGATAGAGCCCGAAAGAGCCCGACAGGGCCCAGTAGAGCCCGACAGAGCCCGCCAGAGCCCAACAGAGCCCGACAGAGCCCGACAGAGCCCGCCAGAGCCCAGTAGAGCTCGACAGAGCCCGACAGAGCCCGACAGGGCCCGACAGGGCCCGACAGAGCCCGACATGGCCCAGTAGAGCCCGACAGAGCTCGACAGGGCCCGACAGAGCCCGACAGAGCCCGACAGGGCCCGACAGAGCCCGACAGGGCCCAGTAGAGCCCGACAGAGCCCGACAGAGCCCGACAGGGCCCGACAGAGCCCGACAGGGCCCAGTAGAGCCCGACAGAGCCCGACAGAGCCCGACAGGGCCCGACAGGGCCCAGTAGAGCCCGACAGAGCCCGACAGAGCCCGACAGGGCCCGACAGGGCCCGACAGGGCCCGACAGAGCCCGACAGAGCCCGACAGGGCCCGACAGAGACCAGTAGAGCCCGACAGAGCCCGACAGGGCCCGACAGGGTCCGACAGGGCCCGACAGGGCCCGACAGGGCCCAGTAGAGACCGACAGAGCCCGACAGAGCCCGACAGAGCCCGACAGAGCCCGACAGGGCCCAGTAGAGCCCGACAGAGCCCGACAGAGCCCGACAGAGCCCGACAGGGCCCGACAGAGCCCGACAGGGCCCGACAGAGCCCGACAGAGCCCGACAGAGCCCGACAGAGCCCGACAGGGCCCAGTAGAGCCCGACAGAGCCCGACAGAGCCCGACAGAGCCCGACAGGGCCCGACAGAGCCCGACAGGGCCCAGTAGAGCCCGACAGAGCCCGACAGAGCCCGACATGGCCCGACAGGGCCCGACAGAGCCCGACAGAGACCAGTAGAGCCCGACAGAGCCCGACAGAGCTTGACAGAGCCCGACAGGGCCCGACCGAGCCCGACAGAGCCCGACAGGGCCCAGTAGAGCCCAGTAGAACCCGACAGAGCCCAGTAGAGCCCGACAGAGCCCGACAGAGCCCGACAGAGCCCGACAGGGCCCGACAGGGCCCGACAGGGCCCGACAGGGCCCAGTAGAGCCCGACAGAGCCCGACAGAGCCCGACAGATCCCGACAGAGCTCGACAGGGCCCGACAGGGCCCGACAGGGCCCAGTAGAGCCCGACAGAGCCCGACAGGGCCCGACAGAGCCCGACAGAGCCCGACAGGGCCCGACAGGGCCCGACAGGGCCCGACAGAGCCCGACAGAGCCCGACAGAGCCCGACAGGGCCCAGTAGAGCCCGACAGAGCCCGACAGAGCCCGACAGAGCCCGACAGGGCCCGACAGGGCCCGACAGGGCCCAGTAGAGCCCGACAGAGCCCGACAGAGCCCGACAGAGCCCGACAGGGCCCGACAGAGCCCGACAGAGCCCGACAGGGCCCGACAGAGACCAGTAGAGCCCGACAGAGCCCGACAGAGCCCGACAGGGCCCGACCGAGCCCGACAGAGCCCAGTAGAGCCCGACAGAGCCCGACAGAGCCCGACAGAGCCCGACAGAGCCCGACAGGGCCCAGTAGAGCCCAGTAGAACCCGACAGAGCCCGACAGAGCCCGACAGAGCCCGACAGGGCCCGACAGGGCCCGACAGGGCCCGACAGGGCCCGACAGAGCGCGACAGAGCCCGACAGAGCCCGACAGGGCCCGACAGAGCCCGACAGAGCCCGACAGGGCCCGACAGGGCCCGACAGAACCCGACAGAGCCCGACAGAGCCCAGTAGAGCCCGACAGAGCCCGACAGAGCCCGACAGAGCCCGACAGAGCTCGACAGGGCCCGACAGAGCCCGACAGAGCCCGACAGAGCCCGACAGAGCCCAGTAGAGCCCGACAGAGCCCGACAGAGCCCGACAGGGCCCGACAGGGCCCGACAGGGCCCGACAGGGCCCGACAGGGCCCGACAGAGCCCAGTAGAGCCCGACAGAGCCCGACAGAGACCGACAGAGCCCGACAGGGCCCGACAGGGCCCGACAGGGCCCGATAGAGCCCGAAAGAGCCCGACAGGGCCCAGTAGAGCCCGACAGAGCCCGCCAGAGCCCAACAGAGCCCGACAGAGCCCGACAGAGCCCGCCAGAGCCCAGTAGAGCTCGACAGAGCCCGACAGAGCCCGACAGGGCCCGACAGGGCCCGACAGAGCCCGACATGGCCCAGTAGAGCCCGACAGAGCTCGACAGGGCCCGACAGAGCCCGACAGAGCCCGACAGGGCCCGACAGGGCCCGACAGGGCCCGACAGAGCCCGACAGGGCCCAGTAGAGCCCGACAGAGCCCGACAGAGCCCGACAGGGCCCGACAGAGCCCGACAGGGCCCAGTAGAGCCCGACAGAGCCCGACAGAGCCCGACAGGGCCCGACAGGGCCCAGTAGAGCCCGACAGAGCCCGACAGAGCCCGACAGGGCCCGACAGGGCCCGACAGGGCCCGACAGAGCCCGACAGAGCCCGACAGGGCCCGACAGAGACCAGTAGAGCCCGACAGAGCCCGACAGAGCCCGACAGAGCCCGACAGGGCCCGACAGGGCCCGACAGGGCCCGACAGAGCCCAGTAGAGCCCGACAGAGCCCGACAGAGCCCGACAGGGCTCAGTAGAGCCCAGTAGATCCCGACAGAGCCCGACAGAGCCCGACAGAGCCCGACAGGGCCCGACAGGGCCCGACAGAGCCCGACAGAGCCCGACAGGGCCCGACAGGGCCCGACAGAGACCGACAGAGACCGACAGAGACCGACAGAGACCGACAGGGCCCGACAGGGCCCGACAGAGCCCGACAGAGCCCGACAGAGCCCGACAGGGCCCGAAAGAGCCCGACAGAACCCGACAGAGCCCGACAGAGCCCGACAGAGCCCGACAGAGCCTGACAGAGCCCGACAGAGCCCGACAGGGCCCAGTAGAGCCCGACAGAGCCCGACAGAGCCCGGCAGAGCCCGACAGGGCCCGACAGAGACCGACAGGGCCCGACAGAGCCCGACAGAGCCCGACAGGGCCCAGTACAGCCCGACAGAGCCCGACAGGGCCCGACAGAGCCCGACAAAGCCCGACAGGGCCCGACAGGGCCCGACAGAGCCCGACAGGGCCCGACAAAGCCCGACAGAGCCCGACAGGGCCCGACAGGGCCCGACAGAGCCCGACAGAGCCCGACAGGGCCCAGTAGAGCCCGACAGAGCCCGACAGAGCCCGACAGGGCCCGACAGGGCCCGACAGGGCCCGACAGGGCCCGACAGAGCCCAGTAGAGCTCGACAGAGCCCGACAGAGCCCGACAGGGCCCGACAGAGCCCGACATGGCCCGACAGAGCCCGACAGGGCCCGACAGGGCCCGACAGGGCCCAGTAGAGCCCGACAGAGCCCGACAGGGCCCGACAGGGCCCAGTAGAGCCCGACAGAGCCCGACAGAGCCCAACAGGGCCCGACAGAGCCCGACAGAGCCCGACAGAGCCCGACAGGGCCCAGTAGAGCCCGACAGAGCCCGACAGGGCCCGACAGAGCCCGACAGGGCCCGACAGAGCCCGACAGAGCCCAGTAGAGCTCGACAGAGCCCGACAGAGCCCGACAGGGCCCGACAGAGCCCGACAGGGCCCGACAGGGCCCGACAGGGCCCAGTAGAGCCCGACAGAGCCCGACAGGGCCCGACAGAGCCCGACAGAGCCCGACAGGGCCCGACAGGGTCCGACAGGGCCCGACAGGGCCCGACAGGGCCCAGTAGAGACCGACAGAGCCCGACAGAGCCCGACAGAGCCCGACAGAGCCCGACAGGGCCCAGTAGAGCCCGACAGAGCCCGACAGAGCCCGACAGAGCCCGACAGGGCCCGACAGAGCCCGACAGGGCCCGACAGAGCCCGACAGAGCCCGACAGAGCCCGACAGAGCCCGACAGGGCCCAGTAGAGCCCGACAGAGCCCGACAGAGCCCGACAGAGCCCGACAGGGCCCGACAGAGCCCGACAGGGCCCAGTAGAGCCCGACAGAGCCCGACAGAGCCCGACATGGCCCGACAGGGCCCGACAGAGCCCGACAGAGACCAGTAGAGCCCGACAGAGCCCGACAGAGCTTGACAGAGCCCGACAGGGCCCGACCGAGCCCGACAGAGCCCGACAGGGCCCAGTAGAGCCCAGTAGAACCCTACAGAGCCCAGTAGAGCCCGACAGAGCCCGACAGAGCCCGACACAGCCCGACAGGGCCCGACAGGGCCCGACAGGGCCCGACAGGGCCCGACAGAGCCCAGTAGAGCCCGACAGAGCCCGACAGAGCCCGACAGATCCCGACAGAGCTCGACAGGGCCCGACAGGGCCCGACAGGGCCCAGTAGAGCCCGACAGAGCCCGACAGGGCCCGACAGAGCCCGACAGAGCCCGACAGGGCCCGACAGGGCCCGACAGGGCCCGACAGAGCCCGACAGAGCCCGACAGAGCCCGACAGGGCCCAGTAGAGCCCGACAGAGCCCGACAGAGCCCGACAGAGCCCGACAGGGCCCGACAGAGCCCGACAGGGCCCGACAGGGCCCGACAGGGCCCAGTAGAGCCCGACAGAGCCCGACAGAGCCCGACAGGGCCCGACAGAGCCCGACAGAGCCCGACAGGGCCCGACAGAGACCAGTAGAGCCCGACAGAGCCCGACAGAGCCCGACAGGGCCCGACCGAGCCCGACAGAGCCCAGTAGAGCCCGACAGAGCCCGACAGAGCCCGACAGAGCCCGACAGAGCCCGACAGAGCCCGACAGGGCCCAGTAGAGCCCAGTAGAACCCGACAGAGCCCGACAGAGCCCGACAGAGCCCGACAGGGCCCGACAGGGCCCGACAGGGCCCGACAGGGCCCGACAGGGCCCGACAGAGCCCGACAGAGCCCGACAGGGCCCGACAGAGCTCGACAGGGCCCGACAGGGCCCGACAGGGCCCGACAGGGCCCGACAGGGCCCGACAGAGACCAGTAGAGCCCGACAGAGCCCAACAGAGCCCGACAGGGCCCGACAGAGCCCGACAGAGCCCGACAGGGCCCGACAGGGCCCGACAGAGCCCCACAGAGACCAGTAGAGCCCGACAGAGCCCGACAGAGCCCGACAGAGCCCGACCGAGCCCGACAGAGCCCAGTAGAGCCCGACAGAGCCCGACAGAGCCCGACAGGGCCCAGTAGAGACCAGTAGAACCCGACAGAGCCCGACAGAGCCCGACAGGGCCCGACAGGGCCCGACAGGGCCCGACAGAGCCCGACAGGGCCCGACAGAGCCCGACAGAGCCCGACAGAGCCCGACAGAGCCCGACAGAGCCCGACAGGGCCCGACAGGGCCCAGTAGAGCCCGACAGAGCCCGACAGAGCCCGACAGGGCCCGACAGGGCCCGACAGGGCCCGACAGAGCCCGACAGAGCCCGACAGGGCCCGACAGAGACCAGTAGAGCCCGACAGAGCCCGACAGAGCCCGACAGAGCCCGACAGGGCCCGACAGGGCCCGACAGGGCCCGACAGAGCCCAGTAGAGCCCGACAGAGCCCGACAGAGCCCGACAGGGCTCAGTAGAGCCCAGTAGATCCCGACAGAGCCCGACAGAGCCCGACAGAGCCCGACAGGGCCCGACAGGGCCCGACAGAGCCCGACAGAGCCCGACAGGGCCCGACAGGGCCCGACAGAGACCGACAAAGACCGACAGAGACCGAAAGAGACCGACAGGGCCCGACAGGGCCCGACAGAGCCCGACAGAGCCCGACAGAGCCCGACAGGGCCCGACAGGGCCCGAAAGAGCCCGACAGAACCCGACAGAGCCCGACAGAGCCCGACAGAGCCCGACAGAGCCTGACAGAGCCCGACAGAGCCCGACAGGGCCCAGTAGAGCCCGACAGAGCCCGACAGAGCCCGGCAGAGCCCGACAGGGCCCGACAGAGACCGACAGGGCCCGACAGAGCCCGACAGAGCCCGACAGGGCCCAGTACAGCCCGACAGAGCCCGACAGGGCCCGACAGAGCCCGACAAAGCCCGACAGGGCCCGACAGGGCCCGACAGAGCCCGACAGGGCCCGACAAAGCCCGACAGAGCCCGACAGGGCCCGACAGGGCCCGACAGAGCCCGACAGAGCCCGACAGGGCCCAGTAGAGCCCGACAGAGCCCGACAGAGCCCGACAGGGCCCGACAGGGCCCGACAGGGCCCGACAGGGCCCGACAGAGCCCAGTAGAGCTCGACAGAGCCCGACAGAGCCCGACAGGGCCCGACAGAGCCCGACATGGCCCGACAGAGCCCGACAGGGCCCGACAGGGCCCGACAGGGCCCAGTAGAGCCCGACAGAGCCCGACAGGGCCCGACAGGGCCCAGTAGAGCCCGACAGAGCCCGACAGAGCCCAACAGGGCCCGACAGAGCCCGACAGAGCCCGACAGAGCCCGACAGAGCCCGACAGGGCCCAGTACAGCCCGACAGAGCCCGACAGGGCCCGACAGAGCCCGACAGGGCCCGACAGAGCCCGACAGAGCCCAGTAGAGCTCGACAGAGCCCGACAGAGCCCGACAGGGCCCGACAGAGCCCGACAGGGCCCGACAGGGCCCGACAGGGCCCAGTAGAGCCCGACAGAGCCCGACAGGGCCCGACAGAGCCCGACAGAGCCCGACAGAGCCCGACAGGGCCCGACAGGGTCCGACAGGGCCCGACAGGGCCCGACAGGGCCCAGTAGAGACCGACAGAGCCCGACAGAGCCCGACAGAGCCCGACAGAGCCCGACAGAGCCCGACAGGGCCCAGTAGAGCCCGACAGAGCCCGACAGAGCCCGACAGAGCCCGACAGGGCCCGACAGAGCCCGACAGGGCCCGACAGAGCCCGACAGAGCCCGACAGAGCCCGACAGAGCCCGACAGGGCCCAGTAGAGCCCGACAGAGCCCGACAGAGCCCGACAGAGCCCGACAGGGCCCGACAGAGCCCGACAGGGCCCAGTAGAGCCCGACAGAGCCCGACAGAGCCCGACATGGCCCGACAGGGCCCGACAGAGCCCGACAGAGACCAGTAGAGCCCGACAGAGCCCGACAGAGCTTGACAGAGCCCGACAGGGCCCGACCGAGCCCGACAGAGCCCGACAGGGCCCAGTAGAGCCCAGTAGAACCCGACAGAGCCCAGTAGAGCCCGACAGAGCCCGACAGAGCCCGACAGAGCCCGACAGGGCCCGACAGGGCCCGACAGGGCCCGACAGGGCCCAGTAGAGCCCGACAGAGCCCGACAGAGCCCGACAGATCCCGACAGAGCTCGACAGGGCCCGACAGGGCCCGACAGGGCCCAGTAGAGCCCGACAGAGCCCGACAGGGCCCGACAGAGCCCGACAGAGCCCGACAGGGCCCGACAGGGCCCGACAGGGCCCGACAGAGCCCGACAGAGCCCGACAGAGCCCGACAGGGCCCAGTAGAGCCCGACAGAGCCCGACAGAGCCCGACAGAGCCCGACAGGGCCCGACAGAGCCCGACAGGGCCCGACAGGGCCCGACAGGGCCCAGTAGAGCCCGACAGAGCCCGACAGAGCCCGACAGAGCCCGACAGGGCCCGACAGAGCCCGACAGAGCCCGACAGGGCCCGACAGAGACCAGTAGAGCCCGACAGAGCCCGACAGAGCCCGACAGGGCCCGACCGAGCCCGACAGAGCCCAGTAGAGCCCGACAGAGCCCGACAGAGCCCGACAGAGCCCGACAGAGCCCGACAGAGCCCGACAGGGCCCAGTAGAGCCCAGTAGAACCCGACAGAGCCCGACAGAGCCCGACAGAGCCCGACAGGGCCCGACAGGGCCCGACAGGGCCCGACAGGGCCCGACAGAGCGCGACAGAGCCCGACAGAGCCCGACAGGGCCCGACAGAGCCCGACAGGGCCCGACAGGGCCCGACAGAACCCGACAGAGCCCGACAGAGCCCAGTAGAGCCCGACAGAGCCCGACAGAGCCCGACAGAGCCCGACAGAGCCCGACAGAGCTCGACAGGGCCCGACAGAGCCCGACAGAGCCCGACAGAGCCCGACAGAGCCCAGTAGAGCCCGACAGAGCCCGACAGAGCCCGACAGGGCCCGACAGGGCCCGACAGGGCCCGACAGGGCCCGACAGAGCCCGACAGAGCCCAGTAGAGCCCGACAGAGCCCGACAGAGACCGACAGAGCCCGACAGGGCCCGACAGGGCCCGACAGGGCCCGATAGAGCCCGAAAGAGCCCGACAGGGCCCAGTAGAGCCCGACAGAGCCCGCCAGAGCCCAACAGAGCCCGACAGAGCCCGACAGAGCCCGCCAGAGCCCAGTAGAGCTCGACAGAGCCCGACAGAGCCCGACAGGGCCCGACAGGGCCCGACAGAGCCCGACATGGCCCAGTAGAGCCCGACAGAGCTCGACAGGGCCCGACAGAGCCCGACAGAGCCCGACAGGGCCCGACAGAGCCCGACAGGGCCCAGTAGAGCCCGACAGAGCCCGACAGAGCCCGACAGGGCCCGACAGAGCCCGACAGGGCCCAGTAGAGCCCGACAGAGCCCGACAGAGCCCGACAGGGCCCGACAGGGCCCAGTAGAGCCCGACAGAGCCCGACAGAGCCCGACAGGGCCCGACAGGGCCCGACAGGGCCCGACAGAGCCCGACAGAGCCCGACAGGGCCCGACAGAGACCAGTAGAGCCCGACAGAGCCCGACAGGGCCCGACAGGGTCCGACAGGGCCCGACAGGGCCCGACAGGGCCCAGTAGAGACCGACAGAGCCCGACAGAGCCCGACAGAGCCCGACAGAGCCCGACAGAGCCCGACAGGGCCCAGTAGAGCCCGACAGAGCCCGACAGAGCCCGACAGAGCCCGACAGGGCCCGACAGAGCCCGACAGGGCCCGACAGAGCCCGACAGAGCCCGACAGAGCCCGACAGAGCCCGACAGGGCCCAGTAGAGCCCGACAGAGCCCGACAGAGCCCGACAGAGCCCGACAGGGCCCGACAGAGCCCGACAGGGCCCAGTAGAGCCCGACAGAGCCCGACAGAGCCCGACATGGCCCGACAGGGCCCGACAGAGCCCGACAGAGACCAGTAGAGCCCGACAGAGCCCGACAGAGCTTGACAGAGCCCGACAGGGCCCGACCGAGCCCGACAGAGCCCGACAGGGCCCAGTAGAGCCCAGTAGAACCCGACAGAGCCCAGTAGAGCCCGACAGAGCCCGACAGAGCCCGACAGAGCCCGACAGGGCCCGACAGGGCCCGACAGGGCCCGACAGGGCCCAGTAGAGCCCGACAGAGCCCGACAGAGCCCGACAGATCCCGACAGAGCTCGACAGGGCCCGACAGGGCCCGACAGGGCCCAGTAGAGCCCGACAGAGCCCGACAGGGCCCGACAGAGCCCGACAGAGCCCGACAGGGCCCGACAGGGCCCGACAGGGCCCGACAGAGCCCGACAGAGCCCGACAGAGCCCGACAGGGCCCAGTAGAGCCCGACAGAGCCCGACAGAGCCCGACAGAGCCCGACAGGGCCCGACAGGGCCCGACAGGGCCCAGTAGAGCCCGACAGAGCCCGACAGAGCCCGACAGAGCCCGACAGGGCCCGACAGAGCCCGACAGAGCCCGACAGGGCCCGACAGAGACCAGTAGAGCCCGACAGAGCCCGACAGAGCCCGACAGGGCCCGACCGAGCCCGACAGAGCCCAGTAGAGCCCGACAGAGCCCGACAGAGCCCGACAGAGCCCGACAGAGCCCGACAGGGCCCAGTAGAGCCCAGTAGAACCCGACAGAGCCCGACAGAGCCCGACAGAGCCCGACAGGGCCCGACAGGGCCCGACAGGGCCCGACAGGGCCCGACAGAGCGCGACAGAGCCCGACAGAGCCCGACAGGGCCCGACAGAGCCCGACAGAGCCCGACAGGGCCCGACAGGGCCCGACAGAACCCGACAGAGCCCGACAGAGCCCAGTAGAGCCCGACAGAGCCCGACAGAGCCCGACAGAGCCCGACAGAGCTCGACAGGGCCCGACAGAGCCCGACAGAGCCCGACAGAGCCCGACAGAGCCCAGTAGAGCCCGACAGAGCCCGACAGAGCCCGACAGGGCCCGACAGGGCCCGACAGGGCCCGACAGAGCCCAGTAGAGCCCGACAGAGCCCGACAGAGACCGACAGAGCCCGACAGGGCCCGACAGGGCCCGACAGGGCCCGATAGAGCCCGAAAGAGCCCGACAGGGCCCAGTAGAGCCCGACAGAGCCCGCCAGAGCCCAACAGAGCCCGACAGAGCCCGACAGAGCCCGCCAGAGCCCAGTAGAGCTCGACAGAGCCCGACAGAGCCCGACAGGGCCCGACAGGGCCCGACAGAGCCCGACATGGCCCAGTAGAGCCCGACAGAGCTCGACAGGGCCCGACAGAGCCCGACAGAGCCCGACAGGGCCCGACAGGGCCCGACAGGGCCCGACAGAGCCCGACAGGGCCCAGTAGAGCCCGACAGAGCCCGACAGAGCCCGACAGGGCCCGACAGAGCCCGACAGGGCCCAGTAGAGCCCGACAGAGCCCGACAGAGCCCGACAGGGCCCGACAGGGCCCAGTAGAGCCCGACAGAGCCCGACAGAGCCCGACAGGGCCCGACAGGGCCCGACAGGGCCCGACAGAGCCCGACAGAGCCCGACAGGGCCCGACAGAGACCAGTAGAGCCCGACAGAGCCCGACAGAGCCCGACAGAGCCCGACAGGGCCCGACAGGGCCCGACAGGGCCCGACAGAGCCCAGTAGAGCCCGACAGAGCCCGACAGAGCCCGACAGGGCTCAGTAGAGCCCAGTAGATCCCGACAGAGCCCGACAGAGCCCGACAGAGCCCGACAGGGCCCGACAGGGCCCGACAGAGCCCGACAGAGCCCGACAGGGCCCGACAGGGCCCGACAGAGACCGACAGAGACCGACAGAGACCGACAGAGACCGACAGGGCCCGACAGGGCCCGACAGAGCCCGACAGAGCCCGACAGAGCCCGACAGGGCCCGAAAGAGCCCGACAGAACCCGACAGAGCCCGACAGAGCCCGACAGAGCCCGACAGAGCCTGACAGAGCCCGACAGAGCCCGACAGGGCCCAGTAGAGCCCGACAGAGCCCGACAGAGCCCGGCAGAGCCCGACAGGGCCCGACAGAGACCGACAGGGCCCGACAGAGCCCGACAGAGCCCGACAGGGCCCAGTACAGCCCGACAGAGCCCGACAGGGCCCGACAGAGCCCGACAAAGCCCGACAGGGCCCGACAGGGCCCGACAGAGCCCGACAGGGCCCGACAAAGCCCGACAGAGCCCGACAGGGCCCGACAGGGCCCGACAGAGCCCGACAGAGCCCGACAGGGCCCAGTAGAGCCCGACAGAGCCCGACAGAGCCCGACAGGGCCCGACAGGGCCCGACAGGGCCCGACAGGGCCCGACAGAGCCCAGTAGAGCTCGACAGAGCCCGACAGAGCCCGACAGGGCCCGACAGAGCCCGACATGGCCCGACAGAGCCCGACAGGGCCCGACAGGGCCCGACAGGGCCCAGTAGAGCCCGACAGAGCCCGACAGGGCCCGACAGGGCCCAGTAGAGCCCGACAGAGCCCGACAGAGCCCAACAGGGCCCGACAGAGCCCGACAGAGCCCGACAGAGCCCGACAGGGCCCAGTAGAGCCCGACAGAGCCCGACAGGGCCCGACAGAGCCCGACAGGGCCCGACAGAGCCCGACAGAGCCCAGTAGAGCTCGACAGAGCCCGACAGAGCCCGACAGGGCCCGACAGAGCCCGACAGGGCCCGACAGGGCCCGACAGGGCCCAGTAGAGCCCGACAGAGCCCGACAGGGCCCGACAGAGCCCGACAGAGCCCGACAGGGCCCGACAGGGTCCGACAGGGCCCGACAGGGCCCGACAGGGCCCAGTAGAGACCGAAAGAGCCCGACAGAGCCCGACAGAGCCCGACAGAGCCCGACAGGGCCCAGTAGAGCCCGACAGAGCCCGACAGAGCCCGACAGAGCCCGACAGGGCCCGACAGAGCCCGACAGGGCCCGACAGAGCCCGACAGAGCCCGACAGAGCCCGACAGAGCCCGACAGGGCCCAGTAGAGCCCGACAGAGCCCGACAGAGCCCGACAGAGCCCGACAGGGCCCGACAGAGCCCGACAGGGCCCAGTAGAGCCCGACAGAGCCCGACAGAGCCCGACATGGCCCGACAGGGCCCGACAGAGCCCGACAGAGACCAGTAGAGCCCGACAGAGCCCGACAGAGCTTGACAGAGCCCGACAGGGCCCGACCGAGCCCGACAGAGCCCGACAGGGCCCAGTAGAGCCCAGTAGAACCCGACAGAGCCCAGTAGAGCCCGACAGAGCCCGACAGAGCCCGACACAGCCCGACAGGGCCCGACAGGGCCCGACAGGGCCCGACAGGGCCCGACAGAGCCCAGTAGAGCCCGACAGAGCCCGACAGAGCCCGACAGATCCCGACAGAGCTCGACAGGGCCCGACAGGGCCCGACAGGGCCCAGTAGAGCCCGACAGAGCCCGACAGGGCCCGACAGAGCCCGACAGAGCCCGACAGGGCCCGACAGGGCCCGACAGGGCCCGACAGAGCCCGACAGAGCCCGACAGAGCCCGACAGGGCCCAGTAGAGCCCGACAGAGCCCGACAGAGCCCGACAGAGCCCGACAGGGCCCGACAGAGCCCGACAGGGCCCGACAGGGCCCGACAGGGCCCAGTAGAGCCCGACAGAGCCCGACAGAGCCCGACAGAGCCCGACAGGGCCCGACAGAGCCCGACAGAGCCCGACAGGGCCCGACAGAGACCAGTAGAGCCCGACAGAGCCCGACAGAGCCCGACAGGGCCCGACCGAGCCCGACAGAGCCCAGTAGAGCCCGACAGAGCCCGACAGAGCCCGACAGAGCCCGACAGAGCCCGACAGAGCCCGACAGGGCCCAGTAGAGCCCAGTAGAACCCGACAGAGCCCGACAGAGCCCGACAGAGCCCGACAGGGCCCGACAGGGCCCGACAGGGCCCGACAGGGCCCGACAGGGCCCGACAGAGCCCGACAGAGCCCGACAGGGCCCGACAGAGCTCGACAGGGCCCGACAGGGCCCGACAGGGCCCGACAGGGCCCGACAGGGCCCGACAGAGACCAGTAGAGCCCGACAGAGCCCAACAGAGCCCGACAGGGCCCGACAGAGCCCGACAGAGCCCGACAGGGCCCGACAGGGCCCGACAGAGCCCCACAGAGACCAGTAGAGCCCGACAGAGCCCGACAGAGCCCGACAGAGCCCGACCGAGCCCGACAGAGCCCAGTAGAGCCCGACAGAGCCCGACAGAGCCCGACAGGGCCCAGTAGAGACCAGTAGAACCCGACAGAGCCCGACAGAGCCCGACAGGGCCCGACAGGGCCCGACAGGGCCCGACAGAGCCCGACAGGGCCCGACAGAGCCCGACAGAGCCCGACAGAGCCCGACAGAGCCCGACAGGCCCCGACAGGGCCCGACAGAGCCCGACAGAACCCGACAGAGCCCAGTAGAGCCCGACAGGGCACGACAGAGCCCGACAGAGCCCGACAGAGCCCGACAGGGCCCGACAGAGCCCGACAGGGCCCAGTAGAGAACGACAGAGCCCGACAGAGCCCGACAGAGCCCGACAGGGCCCGACAGAGCCCGACAGAGCCCGACAGGGCCCGACAGGGCCCGACAGGGCCCGACAGGGCCCAGTAGAGCCCGACAGAGCCCGACAGGGCCCGACAGAGCCCGACAGAGCCCGACAGAGCCCGACAGGGCCCAGTAGAGCCCAGTAGAACCCGACAGAGCCCAATAGAGCCCGACAGAGCCCGACAGAGCCCGACAGGGCCCGACAGGGCCCGACAGAGCCCGACAGAGCCCGACAGAGCCCAGTAGAGCCCGACAGAGCCCGACAGAGCCCGACAGGGCCCGACAGGGCCCGACAGGGCCCGACAGGGCCCGACAGAGACCGACAGAGACCGACAGAGCCCAGTAGAACCCGACAGAGCCCGACAGGGCCCGACAGGGCCCGACAGGGCCCGACAGGGCCCGACAGAGCCCGACAGAACCCGACAGAGCCCGACAGAGCCCGACAGAGCCCGACAGAGCCCGACAGAGCCCGACAGGGCCCGACAGGGCCCGACAAAGCCCGACAAAGCCCGACAGGGCCCGACAGGGCCCGACAGAGCCCGACAGGGCCCGACAGGGCCCGACAGAGCCCGACAGAGCCCGACAGAGCCCGACAGGGCCCGACAGAGCCCGACAAAGCCCGACAAAGCCCGACAGGGCCCGACAGGGCCCGACAGAGCCCGACAGGGCCCGACAGAGCCCGACAGAGCCCGACAGGGCCCGACAGGGCCCAGTAGAGCCCGACAGAGCCCGACAGAGCCCGACAGAGCCCGACAGGGCCCAGTAGAGCCCAGTAGAACCCGACAGAGCCCAATAGAGCCCGACAGAGCCCGACAGAGCCCGACAGAGCCTGACAGGGCCCAGTAGAGCCCAGTAGAACCCGACAGAGCCCGACAGAGCCCGACAGGGCCCGGCAGAGCCCGACAGGGCCCGACAGAGCCCGACAGGGCCCGACAGAGCCCGACAGAGCCCGACAGGGCCCAGTACAGCCCGACAGAGCCCGACAGGGCCCGACAGAGCCCGACAAAGCCCGACAGGGCCCGACAGGGCCCGACAGGGCCCGACAGGGCCCGACAAGGCCCGATAGAGCCCGACAGGGCCCGACAGGGCCCGACAGAGCCCGACAGAGCCCGACAGGGCCCAGTAGAGCCCGACAGAGCCCGACAGAGCCCGACAGGGCCCGACAGGGCCCGACAGGGCCCGACAGAGCCCAGTAGAGCTCGACAGAGCCCGACAGAGCCCGACAGGGCCCGACAGAGCCCGACAGGGCCCGACAGGGCCCGACAGGGCCCAGTAGAGCCCGACAGAGCCCGACAGAGCCCAACAGGGCCCGACAGAGCCCGACAGAGCCCGACAGAGCCCGACAGGGCCCAGTAGAGCCCGACAGAGCCCGACAGGGCCCGACAGAGCCCGACAGGGCCCGACAGAGCCCGACAGAGCCCAGTAGAGCTCGACAGAGCCCGACAGAGCCCGACAGGGCCCGACAGGGCCCGACAGGGCCCAGTAGAGCCCGACAGAGCCCGACAGGGCCCGACAGAGCCCGACAGAGCCCGACAGAGCCCGACAGGGCCCGACAGGGCCCGACAGGGCCCAGTAGAGACCGACAGAGCCCGACAGAGCCCGACAGAGCCCGACAGGGCCCAGTAGAGCCCGACAGAGCCCGACAGAGCCCGACAGAGCCCGACAGGGCCCGACAGAGCCCGACAGGGCCCGACAGGGCCCGACAGAGCCCGACAGAGCCCGACAGAGCCCGACAGGGCCCAGTAGAGCCCGACAGAGCCCGACAGAGCCCGACAGAGCCCGACAGGGCCCGAGCGAGCCCGACAGGGCCCAGAAGAGCCCGACAGAGCCCGACAGAGCCCGACAGGGCCCGACAGGGCCCGACAGAGCCCGACAGAGACCAGTAGAGCCCGACAGAGCCCGACAGAACCCGACAGAGCTTGACAGAGCCCGACAGGGCCCGACCGAGCCCGACAGAGCCCGACAGGGCCCAGTAGAGCCCAGTAGAACCCGACAGAGCCCAGTAGAGCCCGACAGAGCCCGACAGAGCCCGACACAGCCCGACAGGGCCCGACAGGGCCCGACAGGGCCCGACAGAGCCCAGTAGAGCCCGACAGGGCCCGACAGAGCCCGACAGATCCCGACAGAGCTCGACAGGGCCCGACAGGGCCCGACAGGGCCCAGTAGAGCCCGACAGAGCCCGACAGGGCCCGACAGAGCCCGACAGAGCCCGACAGAGCCCGACAGGGCCCGACAGGGCCCGACAGAGCCCGACAGGGCCCGACAGAGCCCGACAGAGCCCGACAGGGCCCAGTAGAGCCCGACAGAGCCCGACAGAGCCCGACAGAGCCCGACAGAGCCCGACAGGGCCCGACAGAGCCCGACAGGGCCCGACAGGGCCCAGTAGAGCCCGACAGAGCCCGACAGAGCCCGACAGAGCCCGACAGAGCCCGACAGGGCCCGACAGAGCCCGACAGAGCCCGACAGGGCCCGACAGAGCCCGACAGAGCCCGACAGGGCCCGACAGAGACCAGTAGAGCCCGACAGAGCCCGACAGAGCCCGACAGAGCCCGACAGGGCCCGACCGAGCCCGACAGAGCCCAGTAGAGCCCGACAGAGCCCGACAGAGCCCGACAGAGCCCGACAGATCCCGACAGAGCCCGACAGGGCCCAGTAGAGCCCAGTAGAACCCGACAGAGCCCGACAGAGCCCGACAGAGCCCGACAGGGCCCGACAGGGCCCGACAGGGCCCGACAGGGCCCGACACAGCGCGACAGAGCCCGACAGGGCCCGACAGAGCTCGACAGGGCCCGACAGGGCCCGACAGGGCCCGACAGAGCCCGACAGGGCCCGACAGAGACCAGTAGAGCCCGACAGAGCCCAACAGAGCCCGACAGGGCCCGACAGAGCCCGACAGAGCCCGACAGGGCCCGACAGGGCCCGACAGGGCCCGACAGAGACCAGTAGAGCCCGACAGAGCCCGACAGAGCCCGACAGAGCCCGACAGAGCCCGACAGAGCCCAGTAGAGCCCGACAGAGCCCGACAGAGCCCGACAGGGCCCGACAGGGCCCGACAGGGCCCGACAGGGCCCGACAGAGCCCGACAGAGCCCAGTAGAGCCCGACAGAGCCCGACAGAGACCGACAGAGCCCGACAGGGCCCGACAGGGCCCGACAGGGCCCGATAGAGCCCGAAAGAGCCCGACAGGGCCCAGTAGAGCCCGACAGAGCCCGCCAGAGCCCAACAGAGCCCGACAGGGCCCGACAGAGCCCGCCAGAGCCCAGTAGAGCTCGACAGAGCCCGACAGAGCCCGACAGGGCCCGACAGGGCCCGACAGAGCCCGACATGGCCCAGTAGAGCCCGACAGAGCTCGACAGGGCCCGACAGAGCCCGACAGAGCCCGACAGGGCCCGACAGGGCCCGACAGGGCCCGACAGAGCCCGACAGGGCCCAGTAGAGCCCGACAGAGCCCGACAGAGCCCGACAGGGCCCGACAGAGCCCGACAGGGCCCAGTAGAGCCCGACAGAGCCCGACAGAGCCCGACAGGGCCCGACAGGGCCCAGTAGAGCCCGACAGAGCCCGACAGAGCCCGACAGGGCCCGACAGGGCCCGACAGGGCCCGACAGAGCCCGACAGAGCCCGACAGGGCCCGACAGAGACCAGTAGAGCCCGACAGAGCCCGACAGAGCCCGACAGAGCCCGACAGGGCCCGACAGGGCCCGACAGGGCCCGACAGAGCCCAGTAGAGCCCGACAGAGCCCGACAGAGCCCGACAGGGCTCAGTAGAGCCCAGTAGATCCCGACAGAGCCCGACAGAGCCCGACAGAGCCCGACAGGGCCCGACAGGGCCCGACAGAGCCCGACAGAGCCCGACAGGGCCCGACAGGGCCCGACAGAGACCGACAGAGACCGACAGAGACCGAAAGAGACCGACAGGGCCCGACAGGGCCCGACAGAGCCCGACAGAGCCCGACAGAGCCCGACAGGGCCCGACAGGGCCCGAAAGAGCCCGACAGAACCCGACAGAGCCCGACAGAGCCCGACAGAGCCCGACAGAGCCTGACAGAGCCCGACAGAGCCCGACAGGGCCCAGTAGAGCCCGACAGAGCCCGACAGAGCCCGGCAGAGCCCGACAGGGCCCGACAGAGACCGACAGGGCCCGACAGAGCCCGACAGAGCCCGACAGGGCCCAGTACAGCCCGACAGAGCCCGACAGGGCCCGACAGAGCCCGACAAAGCCCGACAGGGCCCGACAGGGCCCGACAGAGCCCGACAGGGCCCGACAAAGCCCGACAGAGCCCGACAGGGCCCGACAGGGCCCGACAGAGCCCGACAGAGCCCGACAGGGCCCAGTAGAGCCCGACAGAGCCCGACAGAGCCCGACAGGGCCCGACAGGGCCCGACAGGGCCCGACAGGGCCCGACAGAGCCCAGTAGAGCTCGACAGAGCCCGACAGAGCCCGACAGGGCCCGACAGAGCCCGACATGGCCCGACAGAGCCCGACAGGGCCCGACAGGGCCCGACAGGGCCCAGTAGAGCCCGACAGAGCCCGACAGGGCCCGACAGGGCCCAGTAGAGCCCGACAGAGCCCGACAGAGCCCAACAGGGCCCGACAGAGCCCGACAGAGCCCGACAGAGCCCGACAGAGCCCGACAGGGCCCAGTACAGCCCGACAGAGCCCGACAGGGCCCGACAGAGCCCGACAGGGCCCGACAGAGCCCGACAGAGCCCAGTAGAGCTCGACAGAGCCCGACAGAGCCCGACAGGGCCCGACAGAGCCCGACAGGGCCCGACAGGGCCCGACAGGGCCCAGTAGAGCCCGACAGAGCCCGACAGGGCCCGACAGAGCCCGACAGAGCCCGACAGAGCCCGACAGGGCCCGACAGGGTCCGACAGGGCCCGACAGGGCCCGACAGGGCCCAGTAGAGACCGACAGAGCCCGACAGAGCCCGACAGAGCCCGACAGAGCCCGACAGAGCCCGACAGGGCCCAGTAGAGCCCGACAGAGCCCGACAGAGCCCGACAGAGCCCGACAGGGCCCGACAGAGCCCGACAGGGCCCGACAGAGCCCGACAGAGCCCGACAGAGCCCGACAGAGCCCGACAGGGCCCAGTAGAGCCCGACAGAGCCCGACAGAGCCCGACAGAGCCCGACAGGGCCCGACAGAGCCCGACAGGGCCCAGTAGAGCCCGACAGAGCCCGACAGAGCCCGACATGGCCCGACAGGGCCCGACAGAGCCCGACAGAGACCAGTAGAGCCCGACAGAGCCCGACAGAGCTTGACAGAGCCCGACAGGGCCCGACCGAGCCCGACAGAGCCCGACAGGGCCCAGTAGAGCCCAGTAGAACCCGACAGAGCCCAGTAGAGCCCGACAGAGCCCGACAGAGCCCGACAGAGCCCGACAGGGCCCGACAGGGCCCGACAGGGCCCGACAGGGCCCAGTAGAGCCCGACAGAGCCCGACAGAGCCCGACAGATCCCGACAGAGCTCGACAGGGCCCGACAGGGCCCGACAGGGCCCAGTAGAGCCCGACAGAGCCCGACAGGGCCCGACAGAGCCCGACAGAGCCCGACAGGGCCCGACAGGGCCCGACAGGGCCCGACAGAGCCCGACAGAGCCCGACAGAGCCCGACAGGGCCCAGTAGAGCCCGACAGAGCCCGACAGAGCCCGACAGAGCCCGACAGGGCCCGACAGAGCCCGACAGGGCCCGACAGGGCCCGACAGGGCCCAGTAGAGCCCGACAGAGCCCGACAGAGCCCGACAGAGCCCGACAGGGCCCGACAGAGCCCGACAGAGCCCGACAGGGCCCGACAGAGACCAGTAGAGCCCGACAGAGCCCGACAGAGCCCGACAGGGCCCGACCGAGCCCGACAGAGCCCAGTAGAGCCCGACAGAGCCCGACAGAGCCCGACAGAGCCCGACAGAGCCCGACAGAGCCCGACAGAGCCCGACAGGGCCCAGTAGAGCCCAGTAGAACCCGACAGAGCCCGACAGAGCCCGACAGAGCCCGACAGGGCCCGACAGGGCCCGACAGGGCCCGACAGGGCCCGACAGAGCGCGACAGAGCCCGACAGAGCCCGACAGGGCCCGACAGAGCCCGAAAGGCCCGACAGGGCCCGACAGAACCCGACAGAGCCCGACAGAGCCCAGTAGAGCCCGACAGAGCCCGACAGAGCCCGACAGAGCCCGACAGAGCTCGACAGGGCCCGACAGAGCCCGACAGAGCCCGACAGAGCCCGACAGAGCCCAGTAGAGCCCGACAGAGCCCGACAGAGCCCGACAGGGCCCGACAGGGCCCGACAGGGCCCGACAGGGCCCGACAGAGCCCGACAGAGCCCAGTAGAGCCCGACAGAGCCCGACAGAGACCGACAGAGCCCGACAGGGCCCGACAGGGCCCGACAGGGCCCGATAGAGCCCGAAAGAGCCCGACAGGGCCCAGTAGAGCCCGACAGAGCCCGCCAGAGCCCAACAGAGCCCGACAGAGCCCGACAGAGCCCGCCAGAGCCCAGTAGAGCTCGACAGAGCCCGACAGAGCCCGACAGGGCCCGACAGGGCCCGACAGAGCCCGACATGGCCCAGTAGAGCCCGACAGAGCTCGACAGGGCCCGACAGAGCCCGACAGAGCCCGACAGGGCCCGACAGAGCCCGACAGGGCCCAGTAGAGCCCGACAGAGCCCGACAGAGCCCGACAGGGCCCGACAGAGCCCGACAGGGCCCAGTAGAGCCCGACAGAGCCCGACAGAGCCCGACAGGGCCCGACAGGGCCCAGTAGAGCCCGACAGAGCCCGACAGAGCCCGACAGGGCCCGACAGGGCCCGACAGGGCCCGACAGAGCCCGACAGAGCCCGACAGGGCCCGACAGAGACCAGTAGAGCCCGACAGAGCCCGACAGGGCCCGACAGGGTCCGACAGGGCCCGACAGGGCCCGACAGGGCCCAGTAGAGACCGACAGAGCCCGACAGAGCCCGACAGAGCCCGACAGAGCCCGACAGAGCCCGACAGGGCCCAGTAGAGCCCGACAGAGCCCGACAGAGCCCGACAGAGCCCGACAGGGCCCGACAGAGCCCGACAGGGCCCGACAGAGCCCGACAGAGCCCGACAGAGCCCGACAGAGCCCGACAGGGCCCAGTAGAGCCCGACAGAGCCCGACAGAGCCCGACAGAGCCCGACAGGGCCCGACAGAGCCCGACAGGGCCAGTAGAGCCCGACAGAGCCCGACAGAGCCCGACATGGCCCGACAGGGCCCGACAGAGCCCGACAGAGACCAGTAGAGCCCGACAGAGCCCGACAGAGCTTGACAGAGCCCGACAGGGCCCGACCGAGCCCGACAGAGCCCGACAGGGCCCAGTAGAGCCCAGTAGAACCCGACAGAGCCCAGTAGAGCCCGACAGAGCCCGACAGAGCCCGACAGAGCCCGACAGGGCCCGACAGGGCCCGACAGGGCCCGACAGGGCCCAGTAGAGCCCGACAGAGCCCGACAGAGCCCGACAGATCCCGACAGAGCCTCGACAGGGCCCGACAGGGCCCGACAGGGCCCAGTAGAGCCCGACAGAGCCCGACAGGGCCCGACAGAGCCCGACAGAGCCCGACAGGGCCCGACAGGGCCCGACAGGGCCCGACAGAGCCCGACAGAGCCCGACAGAGCCCGACAGGGCCCAGTAGAGCCCGACAGAGCCCGACAGAGCCCGACAGAGCCCGACAGGGCCCGACAGGGCCCGACAGGGCCCGACAGGGCCCGACAGGGCCCAGTAGAGCCCGACAGAGCCCGACAGAGCCCGACAGAGCCCGACAGGGCCCGACAGAGCCCGACAGAGCCCGACAGGGCCCAGTAGAGCCCAGTAGAACCCGACAGAGCCCGACAGAGCCCGACAGAGCCCGACAGGGCCCGACAGGGCCCGACAGGGCCCGACAGGGCCCGACAGAGCCCGACAGAGCCCAGTAGAGCCCGACAGAGCCCGACAGAGCCCGACAGAGCCCGACAGAGCTCGACAGGGCCCGACAGAGCCCGACAGAGCCCGACAGAGCCCGACAGAGCCCAGTAGAGCCCGACAGAGCCCGACAGAGCCCGACAGGGCCCGACAGGGCCCGACAGGGCCCGACAGGGCCCGACAGAGCCCGACAGAGCCCAGTAGAGCCCGACAGAGCCCGACAAGAACGACAGAGCCCGACAGGGCCCGACAGGGCCCGACAGGGCCCGATAGAGCCCGAAAGAGCCCGACAGGGCCCAGTAGAGCCCGACAGAGCCCGCCAGAGCCCAACAGAGCCCGACAGAGCCCGACAGAGCCCGCCAGAGCCCAGTAGAGCTCGACAGAGCCCGACAGAGCCCGACAGGGCCCGACAGGGCCCGACAGAGCCCGACATGGCCCAGTAGAGCCCGACAGAGCTCGACAGGGCCCGACAGAGCCCGACAGAGCCCGACAGGGCCCGACAGAGCCCGACAGGGCCCAGTAGAGCCCGACAGAGCCCGACAGAGCCCGACAGGGCCCGACAGAGCCCGACAGGGCCCAGTAGAGCCCGACAGAGCCCGACAGAGCCCGACAGGGCCCGACAGGGCCCAGTAGAGCCCGACAGAGCCCGACAGAGCCCGACAGGGCCCGACAGGGCCCGACAGGGCCCGACAGAGCCCGACAGAGCCCGACAGGGCCCGACAGAGACCAGTAGAGCCCGACAGAGCCCGACAGGGCCCGACAGGGTCCGACAGGGCCCGACAGGGCCCGACAGGGCCCAGTAGAGACCGACAGAGCCCGACAGAGCCCGACAGAGCCCGACAGAGCCCGACAGAGCCCGACAGGGCCCAGTAGAGCCCGACAGAGCCCGACAGAGCCCGACAGAGCCCGACAGGGCCCGACAGAGCCCGACAGGGCCCGACAGAGCCCGACAGAGCCCGACAGAGCCCGACAGAGCCCGACAGGGCCCAGTAGAGCCCGACAGAGCCCGACAGAGCCCGACAGAGCCCGACAGGGCCCGACAGAGCCCGACAGGGCCCAGTAGAGCCCGACAGAGCCCGACAGAGCCCGACATGGCCCGACAGGGCCCGACAGAGCCCGACAGAGACCAGTAGAGCCCGACAGAGCCCGACAGAGCTTGACAGAGCCCGACAGGGCCCGACCGAGCCCGACAGAGCCCGACAGGGCCCAGTAGAGCCCAGTAGAACCCGACAGAGCCCAGTAGAGCCCGACAGAGCCCGACAGAGCCCGACAGAGCCCGACAGGGCCCGACAGGGCCCGACAGGGCCCGACAGGGCCCAGTAGAGCCCGACAGAGCCCGACAGAGCCCGACAGATCCCGACAGAGCTCGACAGGGCCCGACAGGGCCCGACAGGGCCCAGTAGAGCCCGACAGAGCCCGACAGGGCCCGACAGAGCCCGACAGAGCCCGACAGGGCCCGACAGGGCCCGACAGGGCCCGACAGAGCCCGACAGAGCCCGACAGAGCCCGACAGGGCCCAGTAGAGCCCGACAGAGCCCGACAGAGCCCGACAGAGCCCGACAGGGCCCGACAGGGCCCGACAGGGCCCGACAGGGCCCGACAGGGCCCAGTAGAGCCCGACAGAGCCCGACAGAGCCCGACAGAGCCCGACAGGGCCCGACAGAGCCCGACAGAGCCCGACAGGGCCCGACAGAGACCAGTAGAGCCCGACAGAGCCCGACAGAGCCCGACAGGGCCCGACCGAGCC
>NW_027017084.1:5000-35349 GCF_036013445.1 Caloenas nicobarica
GCCTCATCTTTATTACAGCTATCACGGCATCACATTAGAGAGGATAACTCGCTCCTATCACAACCCTGTCCTACTCACAGGCCATTTAGTCAAACTACTCCTACCCTTCAACAATATTATTCAGATTTATCTTCCCAGGACTATTCACTAAACGGACCTCCTCGCAAGGACTCACATTGCCACAATACAAAATAGCTTTCACCAGAACCTGTTCCCGGTGGCCTCTAAAAATGACCCTGCCTGCAAAAACCCCGGCCCGAGCACGAGCTGCGTCCCAACAATGGCGATGAACGTCGCCTCGCAGAGCGGCCGGGACCGGGGAAAAAAAAAACCCAGCCGGGGGAAGGGAAAAAAAAAAATCCCCCAGCTGGGTTTTTTTTTTTTTCTGTTTCAAATTTGAAATGTGCCTGAAAAAAGGAGAAGCTATTAAATTGCAAGGACAAATACCTACAACCCCAAACCACATTCATACCACATCACACAGCTAAAAACATACCACTGCTCCTGTACCAAAACCACCACACCCTCACGCTGCTGCCGCTCTTCCCCCCATACGACAACTCGTCCTTCCCTGGTTCGCTCTCGCGAGGTGACCCCATATATTTCTGTCCCATCCTTCAGAGGATGCAATTGGTTTCCTAATGGGTAGCATGGCAGGAGGATGACAAGTCTGCATAAGTATTACTTCATGCTTTCCTCTAACTTTTGTTTCTTCTTTTCTTCCTGTAAAGGTTTCTGCAGCAGCTCAATTTTCATTGACAATAACAAGAGTGCAGCAGGTTTTGTGCCTATCTCCTCCCTTGGATTTTGTTTTTCTCTGTTGAGGATTTTCCTCTCCTGACAGGTGGGTTGCGGTCAGGTACTTAACAGTTTGCTATTAATTCTTTCCATCCTTCCTATGGCTCTTGAGCATGGTGAGCTGTTCTTCCACAGCTTGCCAATCGTGGCAATTACCATAGGCTCATTCCTCTGAGAATCTGGAACTCTAACTCACTCTGTGCCTCCATAAGTAATCGGTGACGGCGCCTGCCGTCCTGCCGACATCGGTTGGTGTCGGGTGAGTGACTCGGGGCGCCGCTGGCCGAGAGCCGTTTTAGATCGCTTTCCGTGCGACGTTAGAGTGATGGTAAGGGTGACTATTACTGCTTTGACAAAATATGCCAGGCATATTCAGGTGAGACGCGATTCAGAGTGATCTCTACCTGGACGGGAAATGCCGAAGGCTAAAGGGAAGCCCTCCTGTCGAGTCAAAGTTCGGAATGGACCCCCTCGCTTACTAAACTCCTGCTCGTAGAGGAGTCTAAGTGCGGCAGGGTCCAAACTTAGCCCCAGGCTGGATCTACGCTTTGTGTCTGTCGTGAGGTTCGGAATGGACCCCCTTGCTTTCTAAACTCTTCCTCGGAGAAGAGTCTAGGTGCGGCTGGATCCAAACTTAGCCCCGGATGGATCTACGGCTCATGTCTAAGAGACACAGAGCATAGGGGAAACACCTAGGGGATTATATTTATATATGGCCAAAGGATTGCGTGTGCTCACTCAATCCCTTATATCACTTAGCTGGGATTTCAGAGTTTCATCATTCTGCACCTCGACGTCCTTACCTCCCCTCCAGGGGCCTGGGGTCTGGTGGATTGCGGTCTGGATCCTTGGTCTCTTGAGGCAAACTCTCAGGCAAAGTCCATGAAAATAAGTAACCGAACAGAGTGTTACGGCACGAGGGCTGACTCGAACTGCTGCCTTTGCTGAGGTCCCACCCGAGTGTAGAAATTCCTGGGTATTTATACCCTTACGGACTATTTACCCACCCCTCACACCATGATTCAATCCAATAGCAACAGTTGAGTCTGGAGTCTTCTTGCTTCTTAGTGGATCCTTTGCACTGACCTCAGACAGGTCTTTGCTTTGTGCAGCTGTAGATACGGTTTACAGTCCATAGGCACTTCATGCCAGCCTTGAATGTAGTGTTTTCTCTGAATGAATCCCATTTGTTCAAAGAAGTGCAATGCGGGCCTGATTTCACAGGTGGCGATCATAGTCTGTAGCTGCTTTTGTTGCCGTGAAGCAAAGGTTGTAATGACAAGTGATATACTCTTAGGAGGCATTTTCTTAGGCTAAAAAGACTCATAATGACAACGTGGTCACCTACAAAGAAAAAAAATTAGTTAAGATGCTGTCTGTGAAATAACAGCACGCTAATCAACAATGGTCTTTGGTATCAACTGTAAAACACAAGTGAAGAGACTGTCCACTACCCCTGCCCATGGATACTCTATCCTGGATGATGGTACAAGTTTTGCCTACAGACTTGATTATGTCAATAGATTAACCATGGACGCCTGGGGCTCGGTCCACCCACACCTGACTCCATGCCTCCGGGCAGAGCAGCTCCAAGACAAACACGCACATGTGCAGACTGACGCTGCACAGAACGCTACAAACACCACCACTCCAACAGCACCAAAAACGTTCAAAAATGCGAACAACTCCAACAGAGACGGCACCAAAACAAACTACAGGGAGGCAGTGGTGAGGCGAGGAGCCTCTACTGCAACCCCAAAACAAAAAGGAGCCGAACATCACGGCTCCTTATAAGACGGCGGCACTGGCACAAACAAACAGAGACGGCGGCACTGGCACAAACAAACAGAGACGGCGCAAGTGCAAGTAACTCCAGCAAAACCTAAAGACTTCAGGATGCTGGGAAGAAGTGCCAGTCCCTTAGACTGGATGGGTAGAGAGCAGAGCTGCCCACGCAGCCCTGAACACCACCATAAAACAACTGACCAGAAAAGTCCGAGACGCAAGAACCATCCATGCTTTCGGCTGGTGATACAAGAAAAGCAGCACCCAATTGGCACTAGGCCAGTCGGCACCGGCATTCCAGACCCCGGGACGGCGCCTGAGATGCCTGTCGTGCCCCTCGGGCACGACGAGACCCCCAGGATCGTCTGAACGGCGCAAGGCAGGCTTCCCGAAGTACATGACAACGCAGACACAGGCTGGAGCTGCCCTGCCCAAGCTGGCATCGCACTGTGAGGTTCCCTGCGCCTTTTACCCACCCAAAGGGGACTGTTCCTGGATGGTAGTTTCCCCTCTGAGACCTTTAGCACCCCGCCCCTGCAGTTCCCAGCCCCTCCCCAGCCCCCCTGCCTCCACTTAGCTTTCAGAGGGCCGAGGGACTGGATGCATCCACGGAGGAAAACACCACATGGGCTCACGGGGATCTTCGTCCATTGCCGGGTTCCTCTTCAACATCTGCAACAACACAAGTAAACACACGCTCACTAAGCAGTGCCAGCACAAAGTATTGTGAGGTCAACGCTGACCCCTTCCACAACACCCACCTCCTCTTAAGTTCCCAGGCATTCCATTCAGCTGCTTGTGCCATGGGGTCCACAAAACACCTGCAAAACAAGAAGGAAATGCTGAACCGGGTCACCGGGCAATACTGTGCTCCTAAACACCAACCACCGCCTCACCTGCTTGGCTGCTGGTCGGCGTGCGGCTTCGCCCCTCCGAGCTTGCCTGTAGCGCCTGCTAAAACAAAGGCGCATGCTCAGATGCTGCCCAAAAGCACAGCCTGCCCGCAGACGGTCCCATGTCCCGCTCCTTTACCTTGGCTGCTCGCCCACCTGGCCTCCGTCACCTTCACCTGCCACGCTGTTGACCACGTTGAGGCCCAGCTACCACCTGTAAAACACAAGCAAAGGATGCTTGTACCTGCACAAGAAACACAAGACCTGAAATGAGACGCTGCTTCAGCCCAGCGCTCCTTGCTCACCTTGCCCGAGGAGCTGCGGTGCTGATACCCGGCTTTCCTCCTCGCTTCACACCTATAAAACAGATAAACAACCAAACTTACATAGAGGCACACGGCACACCATCCCTCCGAGACCTCGCACCGGCCCACCTGCTCACGGCGCTCGGCTTGCCTCTTCCATCGCTCTTGTGGGCCAAGTTTTCCCTCTGCATCTGAAATTAAGTTATTCAACAAGTCACCCAGATGCTGATCAACAGCTTGACCATTCTACAGGTCTGCTTTCTATTCACAAATAACACCAGAAGCTCTAATCAAGTCCCTAAAACACTGGTGGAGGGACTGTCCATTCCCCCGCCCACAGCTACTCAGTCCCAGATGACTGTACAACATTTGCCTACACTATTTAACATCTCAACATATTAACCGTGGATTCCTAGAGCTCAGACCACCCACCCCTGACTCTACGCCCGCGGGCAGAGCAGCTCCAAGCCAAACGCGCACACTGATGTTCCACAGAACACTACAAACAGCACACCTGCAACAGCACCAAAAACGCTCAACAATGAAAACGACTCCAACAGAGACTGCATCGATCAAAAGAACCTGTGGGGAGGCAGTGATGAGGCGAGGAGCCTCTACTGCAACCCCAAAACAAATGGAGCTGAACATCACGGCCCCTTACGAGATGGCGGCAGTGGCACGGCAAACAGAGACGGCGGCACTGGCACAAGAAGGTCCTGCAAGACCTAATAACTTCTTCCCAGCATCCTGAAGTGCCAGTCCCTTAGACTGGATGGGTAGAGAGCAGAGCTGCCCACGCAGCCCAGAACTACACCATAAAACAACTGACCAGAAACGTCCGAGGCGCAAGAACCATCCACGCTTTCGGCTGGTGATACAAGAAAAGCAGCACCCAATTGGCACTAGGCCAATCGGCACCGGCATTCCAGACCACGGGATGGCTCCTGAGATGCCTGTCGTGCCCCTCGGGCACGACGAGACCCCCAGGATCATCTGAATGGCGCAAGGCAGGCTTCCTGAAGTACACGACAACGCAGACACAGGCTGGAGCTGCCCTGCCCAAGCTGGCATCGCACTGTAAGGTTCCCTGCACCCTTTACCCACCCGAAGGGGACTGTTCCTGGACGGCCCTTTCCCCTCTGAGACCTTTAGCCCCCCGCCCCTGCAGTTCCCAGCCCCTCCCCAGCCCCCCTGCCTCCACTTAGCTTTCAGAGGGCCAAGGGACTGGATGCATCCACGGAGGAAAACACCACATGGGCTCACGGGGATCTTCGTCCATTGCCGGGTTCCTCTTCAACATCTGCAACAACACAAGTTAACACACGCTCACTAAGCAGTGCCAGCACTAAATATCATGTGCATCAACACCGACGACATCCACAGCACCCACCTCCCCCGAAGTTCCCAGGCGTTCCATTCAGCCTCTCGTGCCATGGGCGCAGGCAGAAACCCTCATCACTCGTGGCACCTAGGACAGCAGGAAACAAAACAGCTCTAGTGCTTGGGACAAGTCCCCAGCCCCACACTCCTCCTCACCCCTACCCCTGCTCACTGCAAACGGTCCTCTCAGTCCAAAGGGGTCCACAAAGCCCCTGCAAAACAAGAAGGAAATGCTGAACTGAGTCACCGGGCAATACTGTGCTCCTGAACACCAGCCACCTCCTCACCTTCTTAGCTGCTGGTCGGCGTGCGGCTTCGCCCCTCCGAGCTTGCCTGTAGCGCCTGCTAAAACAAAGGCGCATGCTCAGATGCTGCCCAAAAGCACAGCCTGCCCGCAGACGGTCCCATGTCCCGCTCCTTTACCTTGGCTGCTCGCCCACCTGGCCTCCGTCACCTTCACCTGCCACGCTGTTGACCACGTTGAGGCCCAGCTACCACCTGTAAAACACAGGCAAAGGATGCTTGTACCTGCACAAGAAACACAAGACCTGAAATGAGACGCTGCTTCAGCCCAGCGCTCCTTGCTCACCTTGCCCGAGGAGCTGCGGTGCTGATACCCGGCTTTCCTCCTCGCTTCACACCTATAAAATAAAGAAACAACCAAACTTACATAGAGGCACACGGCACACCATCCCTCTGAGACCTCGCACCGGCCCACCTGCTTACGGCGCTTGGCTTGCCTCTTCCGTCGCTCTTTTAGGCCAAGTTTTCCCTCTGCATCTGAAATCAAGGTATTCAACAGGTCACCCAGATGCTGATCAACAGCTTGACCATTCCACAGGTCTGCTTTCTATTCATAAATAACACCAGAAGCTCTAATCGAGCCCCTAAATTACTGGGGAAGGGACTGCCCACTGCTCCTGCCCACAGCTGCTCCATCCTAGATGACTGTACAACCTTTGCCCACGCTATTAGATACATCAAGAGATTAACCATGGACTCCTAGGGCTCAGTCCACCCACCCATGACTCTACGCCCGCGGGCAGAGCAGCTCCAAGCCAAACGCGCACATGCGAAGACTGACGCTCCACAGAACGCTACAAACAGCACGACTGCAACAGCACCAAAAACGCACAACAATGAGAATGACTCCAAGACCAGAGACTGCATCAATCAAAAGAACCTGTGGGGAGGCAGAAGAGAGGCGAGAAGTCTCTACTGCAACCCCAAGACAAAAAGGAGCCAAACGTCACGGCCCCTTACGAGACGGCGGCACTGGCACAAACAAACCAACCGACCGAGACGGCGGCACTGGCAAAACGCTCCCGCAAGACCTAAGAACTTCTTCCCAGCATCCTGAAGTACCAGTCCCTTAGACTGGATAGGTAGAGAGCAGAGCTGCCCACGCAGCCCAGAACTACACCATAAAACAACTGACCAGAAACATCCGAGGCACAAGAACCATCCACGCTTTCGGCTGGTGATACAAGAAAAGCGGCACCCAATTGGCACTAGGCCAATCGGCACCGGCATTCCAGACCCCGGGATGGCACCTGAGATGCCTGTCGTGCCCCTCGGGCACGACGAGACCCCAGGATCGTCTGAACGGCGCAAGGCAGGCTTCCCGAAGTACACGACAACGCAGACACAGGCTGGAGCTGCCCTGCCCAAGCTGGCATCGCACTGTAAGGTTCCCTGCACCCTTTACCCACCCAAAGGGGACTGGTCCTGGACGGCCATTTCCCCTCTGAGACCTTTAGCCCCCCTGCAATTCCCAGCCCCTCCCCAGCCCCCCTGCCTCCACTTAGCTTTCAGAGGGCCAAGGGACTGGATCCATCCAACAGAGGAAAACACCACATGGGCTCACAGGGATCTTCCTGCAGTTGCCAGTTTCCCCTTCATCACCTGCAATAAGAAAAGAAAACAGACCCACACTATTGAGCACCAGGGTAATATTTACCAGTACTAGTCTAATAGCCACCGCTCACCTTGGCTGAGTTCTGGGAAGGACATTTGAATGATCCACCAGGGGCCACCGCCCGCTGCAAGGGTTCTGGGGACAACACCGTGTTCTGTGGGTGATCAGGGAGGCGATGAGCCACCCCATAGCCAGAAAGACACTCTGCCTTATGGCCCCGCTGCTTCCTTCAGAAGTGCTAGAACTCCGTCTACATATACAAGACGCTCACTCTAACCCCTGCTAGATAACCTGAGCGTCAGTCCTAGGAGAAAAGATTATACCAGCAGCTTGGTATACAGCCATAAAAACCAAAAAAACAATGCTTCATTTTCATTGCAGTCAGGAGTTCTGGGAAAACGTGAAGCACCTGAAAATGATTGAGTAAATTAAACATAGTTACAAACATACTTTCTGCTAGAGCTGCTGTTGAACCTTTGCTGCTCCTGAAGCTCTTACCTCTAGCAGACACCTCCACTTCTCCAAACACGTCTGTCCATGCTGACTAAACAGCTCAAAAGCTGCCCACTGCTGAAGGAGCAGCAGAGAACCAGCACCAAAGCAGCCCTGGAGCAGAATGAGCTCCCTGCCCAGGGGCTGGGGCTCAAATACCCCGGGCCCCGCCCACCCCCCCTCCCACAATCCCCTGGGGAAGGGGAGGGGTCAATCGGCCCAGGCCCTGCCCACCACCCTGACCAAACCACCTGGGGAAGGGGCAGGGTCAATAATTAATATGGTAATAAATAGATTCTACGAGAATCTCTTCTAAAAAGTAACCCAGGGCTTTCTTTGCCTCCCCGGGACTCCAAAGGTCTCCCCAGGACCCCCCTCATCTTCCAGGGCTCCCCAGACCCTCCCCAGCTATCGCCTCGTCTCCCTGGGGCTCCTCTGAGATCCACCGTCCTCCCCAGGGTTCGCATCGATTCCCCGAGGCTGCCAAGTTCTCCCCAGGGCTCGCCTTGGTTCCTCTGGTCTCCCCAAAATGTGTCTTGGTTCCTCAGGGCTCCCCATTCCTCCCCAGGGCTCCCCAAAATGTATCTTGGCTCCTCAGGGCTCCACATTCCTCCCCAGAGCTCCCCAAAACATGTCTCGACTCCCCAGAGCTCCCCATTCCTCCCCAGGGCTCCCCTACAGGCCTCCGTCAGACTCTCTCAGATTTGGTCGGGCGCTGTCAGGCCCTGTCGAACCCTGCCAGGCCCTGCCAGGCCCTTTAAGGCTCCGTCGGGCTGTGTGAGGCCTTGGCAGGCTCCGTCACTCTTTGTCGGGCTTTGTCAGGCCTTGTGGTGCTTTCTTGGGCTCTGTCGGGCTCTCTCAGGTTTCTTGGGCTGTGTCAAGATCGGTCGGGCTTTGTCAGGCCCTGTCACGCCTTGTTGGGATCTGTCAGGCCCCGCTGGGCTCTGTTGACCTCTGTCGGTCTTTATTGGGCTTTGACGGGCTCTGTCAGGCTCTGTTGGACTTTCTCGGGCTCTGTCAGATTTTGTCGGGATTTGACAGACTCTGTCAAGCTCTATCGGACTTTGTTGGGCTCTGTCGGGCTTTATCGGGCGCTGTCAGGGTCTGTTGACTTTGGTCAGGTTCTGTGGGGCTCTATCGTGCTCTTTCAAGTTTTGTCGGGCCCTGTCAGGCTCCGTCGGCCCTTACCGGGCTCTGTCGTGCTCTGCCGGTTTCTGTCGGGCCCGGGGGCGTGGCCTCCAAGCTGGGGCTCGGTCTGGGTTCCCCCCTGGGTCCTAGCGCCCCCCCAGCTCCAGGGACCAGGACAACCCTCGGGGGATGGGAGGGGGGAACCCACTTACTCCCATTTGGGGGTGCACAAAAGGGGGGGGCAGGTGATGGTCTGACACCAGCCGGGGGGCGTTGGGGCTCCTTGCAGGGGGCAGGGCAGCTCCTGGGTACTGGGGAAGGGGCCACGGGGGTGCCCACAGCATTTGGGGGGCGCTGGAGGTGACACCCCCACTGGGATCCAGGCGCCTTCGTGATTCCCAGGTGGGTCCCCTCGGGGTCCCAGGGGAAGATCCCTGGGTGTCCCCTCATTGTCCCCGTGGCCCCAAGGGGTCCCCGCTGTGTCCTTGGCTGCCATGGAGGGGGGTCCCCACGACATCCTCAGGGTGTCCCGCTGCCCCTATAGACTCTTCCCATAGCCCCCCCGATCCCCCGCGTTCAGCACTGGGGGTGGAGCTGTGTCCCCAAATGGCGCCCCGCCCCCCCTCCATCACTTTAATGGAATGGGGGGCCCAAGGGTGACCCCCCCCCAAGATAAAACCGTGGGCCCCACGGTCCCCCCAGTCCCACACACCCCGGGGGGCCAACAGGAAATAAATAACAGAGGAGGGGCCCAAGGGCAAAGGGGCGCAGGGGGTTGGGGGTCACCAAGCACAGGGTGCCGGGGGGGTCAGGGGTCCCCAGGGTGCCACAGGGGTGGTTCGGGGGAGCTCATGGAGGCTCTTGATTGCCTGGAACTTGAGGCGCTGGGGGGTCCAGAAGCAGCGGGGGCAGGGCAGGGATGGCCCCTGCCCCCGCCATGGCGCAGCATGTGCCACGTCAGGGACGCGCGTTGGTGGCAGAACCCGCAGAGCTGACACCCAGGGCGGGGAACGGGGGTCGGGGTCCCCCATGCCCCCTCCCCCTCACTGCAGGGGGGTCTCCAGTGTCCCCACTCTCTCCACAGGGGTCTCAGTGTCCCCATGTCCACATTCACCCCATGGGCGTCTCTGTGTCCCCATGTTCCCTAACCCTCATGACCCTACCCCCTAACCCGGGAACAGCCCCATTGACTCCGCAGACCCCGGGACCCCCCACAACCGCCCCATAGACCCTTGTGACCGCCCCATAGTGGGCAGCGGAGGCGTGGTCAGGAGGGAAGGGTGGTGATGTGGACAGAGGTGTGGGGTGCTGTGGGGCAGAAACTTGGATCTATGGGGCAGAATGCAGAAGCTATGGGGTGGTACGCATCTCTAGGGTAGAGTGCAGCAGCTAAAGGGTGTTGTAGGGCAGCACTGTGGCTATAAGGGTCAGAGTAAAGGAGCCATGTGGTGCTGTGGGGCAGCACTGTGGGACTATGGGGCAGAGCCCGGCAGCCATGGGGTGCAGTAGGCCACTGCTGTAGATGTACGGGGCAGTGGAGGATATATGGGGTGCTGTAGGGCAGCGCTGTGCATCTATTGGGCAGAGTAGAAGAGCTCTGGGGTGCTTTGGGGCAGCACTGTGGGACTATGGGGCAGAGTGGAGGAGCTCTGGGGTGCTGTGGGGCAGCACTGTGTATCTATGGTGCAGAGTGGAAGATGTATGAGGTACTGGGGGCACTGGTGTGAATGTATGGGGCAGAGCGGAGGAGCTATGAGGGTATGGGGCAGTGCTATGCATGCATGGGGCAGAGTGGAGGAAGCACGGGTGCTGTGGGGCACTGCAGTGGATCTGTGGGGCTGAGTGGATGAGCTATGAGGTGCTGTGCAGCAGTGCTGTGGGTCTGTGAGGCAGAGGGAACAAGATATGGGGTGCTGTGGGGCAACAGTGTGGGTCTATGGGTCAGAGTCCAGGAGCAAGGGGGTGCTGTGGGGCAGTGCTGTGCCATCTATGGGGCAGAGTGAAGATTCTATGGGGTGCTGCACAGCAGTGCTGTCCATCTATGAGGCAGAGTGAGAGCAGCTACAGGGTGCTGTTGACCTATGGGGCAGAGTAGAGGGGCTATGGGGTGCTTTGGATCTTGGGGGCAGAGTGGAGGAGCTATGGGGTGCTGCAGTTCTATCAGGCAAGAGTGAACAAGATACGGGGTGCTGTGGAGCAGCACTGTGGGTCTATGGGTCAGAGTGCAGGAACCATGGGGTGCTGTGGGGCAGTGCTGTGGATCTATGGTGCGGAGGCGGGGAAATACAGGGCGCTGTGGGTCTATGGGGCAGAGTGGAGGAGCTCTAGGGTGCTGTGGGTCAGCACTGTGGGTCTATGCGGCAGAGCGGAAGAGCTATGTGGTGCTGTGGGGCAGTCCTGTGGATCTATAGGGCAGAGGGGGGAACTACAGGGTGCTGTGGGTCTATGGGGCAGAGTGGAGGAGCTCTAGGGTGCTGTGGGTCAACACTGTGGGGCTATGGGCCAGAGTGGAAGAGGTATGAGGTACTGTGGGGCACTGGTGTGGATCTATGGGGCAGAGAGGAAGAGCTATGGGGTGCTGTGGGGCTATGAGGTGCTGTGGGACTATGGGGCAGAGTAGAGGAGCTATGGGCTGCTGTGGGGCAGCGTGCAGGAGCCATGGGGTGCTGTAGGGCAGTGCTGTGGATCTATGGGGCAGATTGGAGGAGGTATGGGGTGCTGTGGGGCAGCGCTGTGGGGCAGCACTCTGGGTCTCGAGGCCAGAGTGGAGCTGCTCTAGGGTGTTATGGGGCAGCACGGTGCATCTATGGGGCAGAGTGGAAGATGTATGAGCTAATGAGGGCACTGGTGTGAATGTCTGAGGCAGAGTGGAGGAGCTATGACATTGTGGGGCAGTGCTATGTATGTATGGGGCAGAGTGGAGGAAGCAGGGTGCTGCGGGGCACTGCAGTGGATCTATGGGGCAGAGTGGATGAGCTATGGGGTGCTGTGCAGCACTGCTGTGGGTCTATGGGTCAGAGTGCAGGAGCCATGGGGTGCTGTGGGGCAGTGCTTTGCCATCTATGGGGCAGAGTGAAGATTCTATGGGGTGCTGTGTGGCAGTGCTGTCCATCTATGGGGCAGAGTGAGAGCAGCTACAGGGTGCTGTTGACCTATGGGGCAGAGTAGAGGGGCTATGGGGTGCTATGGGTCACTGTGGGTCAGTGTGTGGGTCACTCACCTGCTAGGGGTTCAGCCTCTTCTGGGGTGTTTCGCCCCACAACAGCCCCATTGACCCCACAGCCCCCATGACTCCCCACACCCACCCCATAGACCCTTGTGCCCCCCCCCACAGTGGGCAGTGGAGGCGTGGTCAGAAAGGGTGGTGATGTGGACAGAGGTGTGGGGTGCTGTGGGGCAGAAATGTGGATCTGTGGGGGAAAATGTAGAAGCCATGAGGTGCTATGTATGTATAGGGCAGGGTGCAGCAGCTAAAGGGTGCTGCAGGGCAGCGCTGTGGGCCTAAGGGGCAGAGTGCAGGAGCTATGGGGCCCTGTGGGGCAGCACTGTGGATCTATGGGGCAGACTGGAGGAGCAATGACATGCTCTGGGTCTATGGGGCAGGGTGAACAAGATATGGGATGCTGTGGAGCTGCACTGTGGGTCTATGGGTCAGAGTGCAGGAGCCATGGGGTGCTGTGGGGCAGTGCTGTGGATCTATGGGGCAGAGGGGGGGAACTACAGGGCGCTGTGGGTCTATGGGTTAGAGTGCAGGAGCTCTAGGGTGCTGTGGGGCAGCACTGTGGGTCTATGGGGCAGAGTGGGAGAGGTATGAGTTACTGTGGGGCACTGGTGTGGATCTATGGGGGAGAATGGAAGAGCTATGGGGTGCTGTGGGTCTATGGGGCAGAGTAGAGGAGCTATGAGGTGCTGTGAATCTATGCAGCAGAGTGGAAGAACTACAGGGTGTGGGTCAGTGTGTAGGTCACTCACCTGCAGGGGGTTCAGCCTCTTGTGGGGTGTTTCACCCCACAACAGCCCCATTGACCCCACACCCCTGTGACCCCCCACAACCGCCCCATAGACCCTTGTGACTCCCCCCATAGTGGGCAGTGGAGGCGTGGCCGGCTGGAGAGGGGGGCGTGTCCAGGGTGGAGCAGATGGGGGGCGTGGCCCGGCGGGAGCAGATGGGGGGGCATGGCCCGGCTGCCTTCAGTGTTCTCTGAGCAGGAGCTGCAGTTGTAAAAAAAAAAAAAAAAGAAAAGAAAAAAAAGAAAAAAAAAAGGGGTTATTTGCTTCAAAATCCTGGGAAATAGCCCCAACCCCGCCCTGCTTAAATATTAACTTAGTGAGCAAATTGATTGCCAAAAAAAAATAGATCTTAAAAGCTTCTTGGAGCACAAATTATCCTAAAAACAGCCCAAAAATATCAAAAACCCACCCAAATATGGTCCCTCCCAGCTTTATATAATAGAATAAGATATATATTAATGTATTAGATATATTATATAGTAATTATATATTACTATATCAATACAGAATATTAACAGATCATAAATATTGTTATAATACATTATACATCACATTATTATATTATGTTATTATATATTAATTAATTAATAATAGTAATTGATGGTTAGTATATAATACAAAATACATTTTTATTATTCATCATATTATTATATAATTTATATTATATTGTTAATACACTAATATGTTAGTTTTATAGATCTATATTTTTTAAATTCATATACTACCATATTAAATAATATAGTAATATTTAAATAATACAATTTAAAGAATTAAGCGGGTTTAGGGATGCGGCGACCAATCAGCACCTTCCTCCCCTGGGAGACAGCCGCGCGGGGCTGAGCCAATGGGAGGCTTTCCCGCCAGATGGCACTGGCCAATCAGCGGGCGTCTCCTCACCCCGCTCAGGGTGAGGGGGGAGACAAAATGGCGGCGGGTTAAAAAAGCCGAGTTTGTTCCCGCTTAAATATTAATTTAGTAAATTATCGATAAATAGATTTTAAAAGCACCAGATCTGGGACCCCGAACTTTAGATATGTTCGGTAAAGTGAATTCAGCCCCCAAATCTCCTCAAAAAGCAACAAAATGCCCCTCCTGACTTTAAATACAATAATTTACACAATTATTTAAACAATTAAATTATTTCAACAATTAAGCGGCTTTAGGAGCCTCACAACCGCCCAAAATGCTAAAAAAACCCCTAAAAACCTCAATTAAAAAAAAACCTCATAAAGCCCCGTTTAAATATAATAATTTAAATTAATAAGCAGTTAAAATAAAAAGCTGAATTTGGACTCGTAATCCTGGGAAACTGCCCCAAATCTCCCCCTGCACTTTAAATATTAATCTATTGAATAAATTCGTTATCAGTAAATAGATTCTAAAAGCTTTACAGCCCCAAATCTGCCCCTCGAGCTTTAGAAGCGTTAAATAAACCTTTAAAAAGCCGATTTAGACCCAAACAGCCCCAAAACGGCTCCTCGCAGCTTTAAATAATTAAAACAATTCAGCGGCTCCAGGAGCCTCGAACTGCCCGAACCCGGTAAAATAAAACCGCAAGAACCATTGAAGTGCAAGAGCCCAAATAAATCGGCCGGTTGGTAAAAACCCCAATTCGGCTCCAAACCCAGAAAACCCGAATCCGCGGTTTGAACTGCTCCATAAACTGGTTCAAATGAAGAGTTTTAAAAGCTTTAAAGTCACGAATCAGCCCCAAAGTGGGATTCGCAACTTTAAATACGTTTAAAATGCTATTTCGACCCAAATGGCCTCTCCCGACTTTAAATACAATAATTTCGACATTAACTTTAATAAATCGAACAATTAAATTTTAGGAGCCTCAAACCCGCCCAAAATGTTCCAAATAAAACCTCAAATAAACCTTTTAAACATATTAAAAAAAATAACATTAAAAAAAAAACCCTAATCTGGACTCAAACTCCTGGAAAAAAGCCCCAAACCTCCCCCCGAGCTTTAAACATTAATTCTCTTGATAAAATGACAATAAAGAGATTTTAAAGGCGCCTTTTAGCACAAATCGGCACCCAAAACCCCCCTAAAATATGTAAAAAAAACTTCTAGAAGCCGAACTGGACCCAAACCTCCCCGGCTCCCGAGAAAAGCCCCAAACCAGCTCCTCCCGCTTTGAACACAACGATTCGAACAGTTAAAGCGGCTGCGGGAGCCTCAGCCCCCACCCCAACAGCCACAAACCCGCGGCTTTTAAACCCCCAGTTTCCATCAAAGCCCCAAATACACCCAAGCCCGCCGGGCACTCGTCACCCCGCCGAGCCCCAATTAACTCCCGCACACTAATTAACGCCCTGACCCGCCCGTTAATCAGTTCCAGCCGCCGCTCCCGCTGCTCTCGGTCCCTCGGGTCCCACGTGGCGGGGCGGATCAGCCGGTTCGGCAGCCCTGAGAAGCACGCGGCCGCCGCTGCCACGTCCTTTATCACCTCGCTGTCCCGCCCGGTCCCGCCCTCCGCCCGCCCTCCGGCCAATGGATGAGACGCCCGCCTCAGCCGCGCTGGCCAATCAGTGCCTCGTTACTGTGGAAGAATGTCGGCGGGAAGACGGCGACCAATCAGCGCCTTTTTTACCTCAGAGGCACTAGCGAATCAGCGCCTGGCACGGGCTGGGCGAACCTCGGCGGGAAGGCAGTGACCAATCAGCGCCTTTCTTCCCTCAGCGATACGATCACCAATTGGCACCTTTCTCCCTCTGCCTCGGAGAAGCCCGCGCGGGGATGAGCCAATGGGCGGCTTTCGCGCCGGGCGCCAGCAGCCAATCAGCAGGCGCCCCCTCTTACCTCACTATAAAATAGCAGCGGTGAAAAGGAGGGGGGAGACAAGATGGCGGAAGAAGCAGGAGGCGGTTGCTCATCCGGCGGCGGCGATTGAGGCGGGGGGGGGTAGTCGGGGCTGGGCGGAAAAGCGGCAGCTCCTGAGGTAGCGGCGGCAGCAGCAGCAGCAGCAGCAACGGTGATTGGGGGGATGTGGGGGGGGCAAAAAGCGGCGGCTCCTCCGGCCGCAGCAGCAACGGCGATCGGGGGATGTGGGGGGGGAAAAGCGGCGGCTCCTCCAGCCGCAGCAGCAACGGCGATCTGGGATGTGGGGGGGGAAAAGCGGCGGCTCCTCCGGCCGCAGCGGCAACGGCGATCGGGGGATGTGGGGGGGGGAAAGCGGCGGCTCCTCCGGCCGCAGCAGCAACGGCGATCTGGGATGTGGGGGGGGAAAAGCGGCGGCTCCTCTGGCCGCAGCGGCAACGGCGATCGGGGGGATGTGGGGGGGGAAAAGCGGCGGCTCCTCCGGCCGCAGCACCAACGGCGATCTGGGATGTGGGGGGGGAAAGCGGCGGCTCCTCCGGCCGCAGCCAGGACGTGGCTTCACCGGCACCGCGCCCTGTGGGGCTGCGGGGCGGGTGTGGGGCCGGGGGCTCTGGCGGTCCCGCAGCAGCGGCCGCGGGGCGGGATGGGGCAGCTGTGGCAGTACCTGTGGGGCACCTGTGGGGCTGCTATAGGGGCTCTTGAGAGGAGTGTCTGGAGCACTTATGGGTAGGTACAGGGCTGCTATAGCGGTACCTGTGGGGCACCTATGGGGCTGCTATAGGGGCTCTTCAGAGGCGTGTCTGGAGCACTTATGGGCAGGTATGTCACAAACAGTCCTGAGAAATCTTTGTTCGTTAAAACTCGTGGAAACATGCTGTAGCAAAACAGGAAATAGTGTGTTTACTTGATAGACTTTGCCTGCCATGTTTACCTGATAAGAAGCCGAGACAAGATAACCAGAAACAAAGAGAGATATACAGCGGTCAACGCCCACATGACGCAAGACACACCGCAAGTTGCACCGTAGCACAAGCCTTCAATGAGAGTGGAGAATTACATCCGAAAGAGGACTATAAAAGCCGAAAGGACTAAGTTTGTGTGTGCGTGCGCCACCAGAGAGACTGAGGTCTCTAGGCCGCACCCTGTGCTGTCTTTGCTTATCGTAGCCTGCTACTATTTGGCAATAAAATTTTAATTGTTTAAGTTAATTGGAGTCGAAATTTATTACAGGTACAGGGCTGCTATAGCGGTACCTGTGGGGCTGCTATGGGGTTACTTATGGGGCACAGATGGGGGGGCACATATGGGGGACAGCTGGGGGTGGCACCGCATGCAGGAGGTGGGGTCAGTGCGGAGGGGCGGGGACTATGAGAGGACGCGCCCACGGGGAGCCCCGCCTGGGGAAGGGGGTGGAGCCTCCGTGTGTCACGCCCTGTGGGAGGAGCCTGGGGGTGGAGTCTGTGCAGACATCACCCCTTGGACAGCTCACTCGGGGGTGGGGTCAGCAAGGGATGTGCCCCCAAGGGGGCGTGGCTTAGCAAGGGAGGGGCTTTGGATGGGGTGGAGCCTTTACAGGACATGCTCTGAGGGGGCGTGGCTTAGGGGAGGTGGTTGGGAGGAGTTGGGGGCGGGGCCTCAGTGCATCATGCTCCTCGGGCGGTGCGGTGAAAGGGGAGGGGCCTGCATGGGACACGCCCCTTGGGGGAGGGCACACACTGGCAGGGGCGGAGCTTTGAAGGGGATGGAGTTGGGGGCGTGACCTCTCGAGGACACGCCCCTGCAGGAGAAGCCCAGACTGGATATCACAGTGAAAAATTAAAATTAACTGTTGTTAATCAGACGTAGTTTGTTGTCTTTTTATTTTGACTCTACTTAGAGGTAATTAATACCTGTGATGTTTTCACACACCTTCCAAAAAAGCTGTGTTTAAATATAGACAGTCATGACTCACTGTTTTCTAATTTTATTTTGCATCTAAATCTTTTAATGTTATGTTGGGAATCATTACTACCTGGGAGGTTTTTTAATACCTCCATTTATAAACAGCCGGGGGCCATGTTGGGGTATTTTTAATTAAGGAAACTGCTGTTTCAACCCGCAAGTGAAAACAAACCACACGTACGAGGCTGGACATGGTCAAACAAACCCCGGCTGGTTCAGCAGCCGCTGCCAGCACATCCATTCACCACCTGCCCAGCCCGACAGACCTGCTGGACACACGTGTCCTGGTGAACTTGTACCAGCGCTGCATTCTGGGGAGAAATACATCCTGTAAGAATCCTGCTCTAAAACACTGCAGATCAACAATAGTTTTAAGTCACAGAGACTCCTCGTTTTCTCTCTGACTCTCACAACAGTAATAAATAAATCCCAAAGGACAGAAAACCAGGATAGGCTGGAAACAACAACAAACCCCACATGGCAGAAACAGTACCAAGCACCTTAAGTAACACTTAAGCATCTCAAACGAAAACAAATGACAAAACCCCTCGGGAGAGGTCTAAAGAAAGACAAATGAGTCCACAGAGAGTGATACTAAAACCCTCCTCCTGAGAGGACCATGTGGGGGACAGAGACACTTGGAAGGGACATGGTTTGACGAGGCCACTTGCCACACACATTGATTCTGGTGCCTGGAAGGACAATGGAGGGGACATGAGGGGACAGGGGGCACACGAAGGGTACCGGAGGGATGTGGGGAGCTGATGGGGGTGCCTGCCATGGCTCCAAGGCACGCTGCCCAAGGGAGAGGTCCTGCAGCAACTGGAGGCCACGTGAAGGGCTCTGGGTCACAAGAAAGGCAAACAGAGGCCTCTGGGCTGCAAAATACACAAACAGGTCCCCAGGCAACAAGAACACGGGGGGCGGCTACAAGGAAGGTAAATGGAGGCTCTCAGGTGCCCCAAAAGACAAGCTCAGCTGTCCTGAGAGGAGCAGGTGGAAATCAGAGGAGTTCTAAAGGGAGCGGAGGGGCAAACAGAGCGGTCTTGAGAGGGTACAAGAGGGAAAAATGAGGCCTCTGGGATGTGCCAAAAGCAAATGGGGAAGTTTTGAGGGGAAGAGAGAAAAAGAGGGGAATTAAATGAAGCAAAAGGTCAAATGGGCACCTTGATGCCACCAAAGAGCCTGCGGGCACCCAAAGGCAGGCGGGGCAATCACAGAGGAACTGGAAGGAAACGGGTTTCTGAGGGAACAAGGTGGCGAGTAAGCCTGTGAGAGGCCCAGAGGCAAATGGATGTGTCCTGAGGAGAGCAAATCGAAAGGTTCTTACCTCTGAGAAGTTGTCCTTGACTTTTGTTCCACCAGCAGCCGTCCTGTGGTCTCGGCACAGCCTGGGGATCCCTGACCTGCACCACCACAACCTTTAACAGGACATCGGGCACTTCTAGAACCTGAATGACAAACAGCAAGTATTTCTCCAGGACAGCTTTGATGTAGGATTGTTTTATTTTGTTTTCCCTGCAGAGGACAGGGAGAAATTTCTCCTCCCCACAGTACCACTAAATACCCCACCCATGATCCTTCAGACATTTTGGGGCTGTAATCCCCCCATCTCTCACTGGCCTGCTCCTCCAGTACCATCAGCACACTCCCCAGTAACATCATCATCACCCCCCCAAATCCCCCCTTCTTTTCTCTCCAAAAGAAGGTAGAAAAGGGAAATAGCCCCCACGGGCATCTCCTTGCTCTCATAATGCCATTTACATATGTACATACCACAACTCCTCAAAACAGGGGGCAGCGCCCCAAACAGTCGCAGCCCCCATCCCACAGGCCGGCAGCTGCCCCATGGCACAGTGGGGAGGGAAGATGTTGCCACGTCTCCCGCTTGGGCTCTGCTCTCCCACGTTTTGTTCCCCGCCTGGGCTGCGGGATCTGCTGAGCATCAGGTGTTCGTAGCTCCCCCTTTGAAAAACAAAAATTCGAAATTAGAGTTCAGCATCCCTGGGGCGTGGCAGCCCCGGGCGAGCAGTCGTGCCGCGTTCCGCGGAAATCCCGCAAAAAAACCCAAACCAAACCAAAACAAAAAAAAACAGAGAGCCGCGGCAGGAAAGCGCCCCTGTTGCAGGGACAGCCGCAAGTCCCGAAAACGAACACCGCCGCCCGCCTGCCCGGTGCCGGAAGGCTAACGCGCCCGGCTTGCTCTGCTGGCCGACGGCACCTGGAGGCAGCACCTCTGAGTCCCGACCCCAGCTGTCCCCGGCCCGTGGCAGCATGCAAGCACGCGATCGGCCCGCTCTGCACTTGAATTGCCATTCTCTCCGCCCATCACCTCCCCGCCCGAAGCGCAAAGCCACGTGCATATTGGGCGCGAGGTCTTGCGCTGTCTTTTTGTGTGTGCGTTTTCTTTTTCTTTCTCTTTCTCTTGTGCCACGTTGTCCAGAAAGGGGAAGCTGAGCGCGTGGGTGCCACGGCTCCACGGGGCTCCTCTACACGGGGAGGGTGCTTGGGCCGGGAAGGACCCTGAGCCTGGCATGGGTGGACACACCCAATCGCACGTAAAGACACAGAACCTGCAGGGCCTCGCCCTGAGCTTCCGCACTTCCGCCAAAGCGGCACCCTGCTCACCACACCGCCGAGCCTGCAACCGCACCTTAGCTCTGTTTCTAAACATCCCCCTGACAAAAGGGGGCTGCGCCACTCCCGGAGAGACCGCAATACCGGGAACGGGCGCTGCACCGGAGACACGGCTCCAGGCCACAGACCTTTAGCCCACCTGCCCTAAGAGTCACATGCCTCTCACCAGCTTTGCGAGCTCGGCCATGAGGGCAGGAGGGGGAAACCTAACTAAACACCTCCCCACCGCACTGGCCCATCCCGTTCCAACGTCACGGTCACCCTCACCATGCCTGCACTCACCTGCCGCCTATTTCGCTGCTCCGTTCCCCTCGCTCCCTCCCACTGTCCCGCCGCGTTCAGCGGGCACTGACACCCAGTGGGAGGTTCCCGCCTGTCACCTCATGCCCCTCTGCCGGCTCCGGGGACCTCACCAAGGACTGCCCTGCCCTGAACCGGCTGCCTCCAGATCCCCGGGAGCAGGCCGCAGCGAGAGCTCCGCAGCCTCCTGTCCCTCGCCCCGACGCCCGTCCCGTTCATTCCCGGTACCCCCCCGAGACACCACGGACACGCTTGCCAGGGAGCTAGCTATTCCAACTGGATTGAGTCGGCGCGCTCTCATTGGCTGCTTTCCACCCCACCGCGCTGTCCTCCTATTGGATGCTCCTTCCCACGCTCCGCCCCCACAAGCCCACACCTTCACCGGACCTGACTGAGGACTGCGCCCATTTGGGCATGCGCAGTAGGGACTTCACAAGCACCGCCACTTCGCCAACTGTCGCGATTGAGAGCTGAGAACCTACGCACGTCAATCGCCATTCTCTCCGCCTATCAGCGCTTCGCCCCTCAACCTTGCTCGCGCCGTCTGATTGGCCCGCTCTGCAGCCTCACTCGCCTGCTCGCCACCCTGCGGGGACCCTGAGCGCATTTGGCCGTGCAGTTTCAAAGATGGAAACTAAAAGTAAAGAACAAACCGCGGTCATTCGCTTGTACTAAAAAGGTGTGCGGATCCCTACCCACACCACAAAAACCCCTTAGCTTTCATTTTCCTCCGGCACTAGAATTGCATAGGTATGAACTCCTAAAATTAAACCATCCATCTCCCAGACACACGCTTCGAACATGACTACGGTGGGTTTCTCTTTGTCTTACACTAACGGACTTGCACATTTGTGAGCAAACACATTGATTTTGAAGCACAGCCCCTCCTGGGGGAAAAACCCGAACCATAACCCTAACCCGAACCCTAACCCTAACCCGAACCCAAACCCTAACCCTAAACCTAAACCCTAACCCTAACCCTAACCCTAGACCCTAACCCTAACCAAACGTATTCAGATGGTGTCCCTTGCATGATCTTTGCAAAAAGCACACCCACAGGACTGCAGAGGCCAACCCCACATGAGACATGTGACATGAGACCTGTCCCCAGGGATGATGCATAGTACTACAATTATTGTGTAACCAATAAGCAAACGTTTGACCAATTGGCTCTGTAGGACTGCCCTGAGGTTGTCGTTGTTGTGATAAGATTTGGCATATAATGACTGTGACTTTTGTTGCTGGCATGCTTGCTTTCTCGCATCTAGGCTTGTACAGCTCTGAAATGGAGAGCATTTGTTTCTAAGATTGGTTCACTGCACACGGGGAATGGACTCCCACTTCAGCAAGAACATCTCCACTACTCGTTTCCCTTATAACTCCAGGATTCCTGGTCTCCAGATAAAAGAATCTCTGTTCTTCGCGGTGAACTTTTTGCAAAACGCTCTCTGCAGCAGACCTGCGAAAGGAAGAGAGTAGCTGGGAAACCATGCTTGGGGATGCAGGGAAAAAGATGGACGCACATGAAAACTTGTGCGTGCATATCTATGTACTCACATCACTGCACATGCACGCTGCTGGTTACACACCATGGCGCACGCAAACATACATACTCTTGTATATTCACAAGGTTTCATACACACTCCTTCCATATTTACACTCATAGATCAGAATGAACACACACAGTCGTGATCACACACCAGTATACGCGTCCTATTTCCTACACATCTATAAACACAGCCACAAAATCCCATGGTCTCGCAAACCTGCCTAGTGTGCACATGCACACACGCTGACAATAAACCTATCCGAAGCATCTCCTATCCTGAGACCAAGAAGCACAGGAAATAATGCAGACTGAGATCCCTTTCTATGGCTCTGTTCCTTAGCCATCTTTACTCCAAGTGGAGACTGCACGGACAAGAGATTGTCAGTATCCAGAACCTTTCTCCACTCCAGCCATGCTGGTTGCCCACTCCTGTTTGTACTGGAACTGCTCTACGCTGGTGCAGTATACTCTGTGCTGGGATGCATATGAGGACTCCGTTTGGGGGGGGGAAAATGTACTGTGTGTGTTCATGGCCCCTTCCAACCCTATCCCTATGGCCTTTCCCTTCACTTGGTGGCATGAGCAGACAAAGTTCCTCCAGATATGATTTTTTGGACTGATATCAGACTCTGCTGTTCTTTCCTTAAATGATCTGTTTGGAAATCTTTCCAGATACAACGCGGACAATCTTGACAAAAGACCCTTTTCTTTTCTTCCTCTTTACCACCTATTTTGTTGAATTTCTCATGCAAATCGAAGGCTTAGAGGTTTTCTTTGTAGGACTAGGTATGCCTAGAGAAAGAGATTGGGTCAGAATACTCAGCGTCTTCCTTCTTCTGTGTTGGAGCCAACCTGCTCTCCCTTGTACGCATCTAAAGAACAAATAGGATTCCTCAGGGAAACAAACGCAGACGTGTTGCCAGAAGCATTCAGATATGTGCACACAAGCACCACCTGCATGCGTATGCAGCTACTGAAAAATCACATAATTCTTCACACAAAGACAGATAAGAAAAGCCTGTCCACAAAAACATTTATTTACAGAAATACTCATGTGAAATGCACGTTCATGCCTCAGTGTAAAAACATTTGTTTATGTTTAGTATTCTGCACACTCATGTATATGGCGGCTCGAGAATAAACAGTGGGAAGGTTGCCCGTGTTTGACAACCCTGTGCATGAAAGCAGGTGTTGGGCCCTATTCCTCCTTAGGCTGGTGTGAGGGCACAACTGTGCTGTTGGAAAGTTACCGCGTATGCTTGGTTGCACAGTCTTAACGTTTTTCATGTGGACAGATTGGAGGGAACTCTGCTAGTAAAGAAAAAAAGAGAAGCAGGCAGAACAGATAGGGGTGCCATGCTACCTCTTTCACTTGGCAGGGTCTTCACAGTCGCAAGACAGGAGATTCTTCGCAATAGATCAACAAGAGAAATGTAACAGAAGACATCGTAAGAGAAAAAAACAAGCAAAGCATCTATTCACAAGCTCGTCCGTGGTATATGGTTGAACGCAAGCACGTCATGCGCCTGCGAACGTAAATACTTTTCCTGTAACATTCTGGTAGCGGCACGACTTGCATCATCTAGGATATCTACAGACTTGAGCCTATGACCATGGACACATTGTTCCCAAGTGTTTCGTGGTGGTGTAAGCGTCTGCCCTAGCTCTCCGTTTCTCCACATGCATGCAAGCACATATCTTTCTCTCAGCAAGCATGTGTGTTATTGTAGCCCAATATGTACTTCTGCAGGGGTGCGTGAGGACTGTTGAAAGGCTGTGCGTTTGGAGTGCCTGCCATCACTGCTCAACCTGAACAGATACAAGAGAAATCATCTAGGTAGAGGCAACAAAGCAAAATCAAGGAAGAAATGAGATTTGTTCCATACAGTCTGTTTCCCTTCGCTGACTTTTCACAGTTACACCAAGAAAAAAGCTTAGCGGTAGATCTACCGGAGAAATGTGTCCAAACAGGTCAGTCAGCGAAAAAACTGCAGAGCCTGCTATAAAAGCAAAAACCGTACCTGAAGGACCTTTAGCTACTACGTGCAGCAGAGAAGGTACTTCAATCCTCAGCAACACTTCTTTCTCTTTACCTCTCTTTTAGAGCGCACTCTCTTCATTCTTCTTTCACTTCTTTCACTTCTTTCACTTCGTGGAGTGTGCCTGTGCTTCCCCTGCCTTCCAATCCCTCTCATCAGCACTTCTGCAACAGGGTTAGAAGGAGCTCTCCACACACACGCCGTTTTGGCCCTCCACACGCAGACCCCTCAGATGCCTCCCATCATAGAGAATACTGCCCGAGCGTAGAGCAGTTCCAATACTCACACGTATGTGTGGTCAGCCTGACTGGAGTGGGGAAAAGTTCAGAAGGTTGTGAATCTCTTGTCCGTGCAGTCTCTGTTTGCAGTAAAGAGGGATAGGGAAGATAGCCAGAGAAAGATTAGAAAGCTTGTGGCTGCACGTAAACACGTTCTTGTGTCTGTGTGTGTACAGATGACTGCGTGTTCAGGAAGAGGCAAAGTACTCCGTTTCTGTCGCGATGTTCATAGAGGCGCTTAAGGGGTCGCTTAACTGCAGAGGTACCTGTGTGCCACTCGTTTGAGGGCGAAAACACTTCTGCATCTGTGGGTAAAAAAGCGAACATTCCTGTTCACAGACTGTGGCTTATACTCGCACCTGCCTACAGGTACGCTTCTGAAAGCCAAGGATTGCATACATATGTACAAGCACTTGCACCAGCGTAGGCCATCAGGAACGTGCTTACTCTCACAGAAATAGGAACGTGCTTGCGTTCCACCCTACATCATGGATAAGCTTGTGAACATCCACTGTGCTATTCTTCCTCTGCACGGCATGTTTTGTTGTATTTCTCTGGCAGATCGAACGTTTAGTAGATTTCTTTGTAGGACTAGGTATGCCGAGAGAAACAGATTGCGTAGGAAAAGTCGCAGTCTGCCTTCTTCCGTGTTGGAGCCTACTGCTCTCCCCTGTCTGAGTCCAAATGCGCATATAGGATTCCTCACCGAGACACGGGCAGAAGTCTTTCCACAAAAATACATGTATGTGCTAAAACTACAACCTGCATGCAAACGCATATACCTAAAAGCAAATCCATGTTGACACACTGATATATAATGTTGCCAAATATGTCCTTTAGCTAAAGAAGGGCAGGGACAGCTGTCAAGCAAAATTCGCCTCTGAAGGATCTTGGGCTACTTCCTGCCAGCAAGGAAAAGCTTCCATCCTCAGCACATCTTCACCCTCTTTGTTTTTTCTTTAGACAACACTCTTTTCGTCCTTCTTTCCCTTACAATTGCCTGGAATGTGCCTGGGCTCCCCTCTCTTTCAACACCTCTCTTCAGCACTTTTGGAATTGAGTTAGAAGGAGCTTTGCACACACAGAGTACATATGCGCCCACACACACGCAGAGTCCTCTTATGCCGCCCATCACAGAGAATATTGCACCAGCCTAAAGCAATTCTAATAGTCAAACGTATGTGTGACCAGCATAGCTGGAGTGGGGAAAGGATCAGGAGGCTGAGAATCTCTTGTCCGTCTTGTCTGTCTGCTTGGAGTAAGACAGCTAGAGAACAGAGCCAAAGAAAGGGATCTTAGCCTGCTTTATTTCCAGCGTTTCTTAATTTCATGGTAGGTGTTGCTATCGATAAGGATTGTTTTTTTCTCTGTGTGTGCACTTATGAACTAGGCAGCTTAGTGCGATTTTGCCATACTGTGGCTTTGCCTAGATGTCCTGGAAATAGTAGGTGCATAATGGTGTGTAATCGCCAGTGGGCATATGTATTCAGCTTGATTTCTGAATATAAATAGGGAATGAGTCTGCATGTGTTCCTGACGGCATTCATATAAGTTCGGGATTCATTTTTGAAGTGGTAATGACAGCAGAAGAATAGGAGGAGAGAATCATTGCCCATGCTTTAAAAGGGTCTGGTTGGGGAAGAATCTGCATGGCCACATGCATGGCCCAGGGAATAGGGTTTCTCATTTCCTTCACTGTCTGGGCCAAGCCACATGTAGAGGGAACTGGGTACCTGAATGCTCTTCCCATCTGTAGGGAGATTCCAGGACTTACTGAAATATAAGTGAGGGAATTGGGGTGAGAGCAAAGCCGGTGATCAGTATTAGGTCCCTATGTGTGAGGAATTAAAATTTTGCTTTTGTGATAGTTGTGCCCATCTTACAGATGCAGAGGGTGTTTTGCTTCTATCCAAAGATGTATTGTGTTGAAAAAAAGTACCAACTTAAGAGCAAAGACTACACTTTTAAGCAGACATTCTTTCATTTAACAGCAGTTGTTGTTATCCTCCATAAGTTCTCCAAAGACCGGACGCTTTTGCATTGCTCATATACACACAATCATCGTGCTTTCCAATCTATAGCTGGAGGCGTTGTCTGATGTATGTGCCTATCATAGAACAGCTCAGTTCTCTCTCCTTTGAATATTGCTGGGTTTTAAGGGAGGGAATAAGTGTAACACCATTGTTTTAATCTGAAATGGAACAAAGAAGAAGTCTAATCTCTTTGCATGTGGGCCACACCAGTTGAATATAGTGTGCAGTGACATAGTAAGGAAAATCAACTTTATCTCTTCTAAACTAAAAGGACAGCACATGACTTTTTTTACTGCATACTGCCAGAGAGCAAGGAAAAGCAGCTGACTCAAGCTGAGAACGATGAACGGGCAGGGTGTAACTCAGGTGGTGGGCAGTGGCTTACATCCTTGATGGCCTTAACAGCGTACGATCGGAAGATCTTTGTCCTCCTGTAGGTAGCATTGCTTATTGCAACACCAGAAAAGTGCAATTCACATAAACTGAACATTACTTCCTGCTTAGCGTGCACCATTATATTTTACAATGCAACAGCAGAAGTACTACAAGCTATCATTGGTCTTTAAATCAGAGGCTTTTCCAAAGCACTATAAGTGTGACACACCAACAGAGGAACATAGGGGATTTCTTTAGGACTCCGAGACAAATCAAGCAATCACTCTAAAGCAACATATGCCAAGAATGAAAAAGTAACAAGCGTGCTTATAGAATATTTGAATACATTAGGAATCTGTGGGAGTCACAAGCTTGCAAACCACAACCCCAGGTATTGCAGACACGGTCTTATCAAGGTCACAATCTTCCAGAAGAAGGCAGCACAGGAACTACCTGAAGACAAATGCATGGCCCACCTCTCCGCCTCGCCTGTATTTGGGTTATTTCCTAGTATCTGGTCAGGATCCATGCCACTGCATCCCCTGCTGTTTGTTGTCCTGACTTGCGTACCCGTCTTTTTGCTATTCAGCAAAAAAAGAGTGCAAGTTTCCCGGGGAAGCTAATGCTCAGGTACACTTTGACTGTTCATCAAGGAGAGAACAAAAATCCTTCATAGACATTGAGGCAAAGGCCCAATAAGAGGTTCTCCAGCTCATTTGCTAAATGGCCTCTTTGGAAAAGTTTCTCTGGTAGATCTATCACTCAGTGTTTTTCTCGTGTAACTGTGAAAAGTCAGCCTAGGGAAATGCCTATATCAAACACAATCCTGCCTCGTTTCTGCTTTGTTGCCTCTGCCTAGATGATTTCCCTTTTCTCGGTTCACTTGAGCGACCATGATTGTTCTGATACACAGAGGTACAACCAACACACATACTGCCAATAGAGACACTCAGTTGAGCTCATTCCTTTCGAATATTGCTGCGCTGATGCACATGTGCGATGAAATTAACACACATGCTAGTTGAGAGAAAGACTTACATGCGTGTGGAGAGATGGATAGATACAGCAGGCGCTTAGGAATGCACACTTTCAGGCACACTCCACGCACACTGGGTCACGTCTGCAGGTATCCTAGACATTGACAGTCGTGCCACCACTTGTAACTGTGCAAAGCTACTAAACAAAGAGTTACACTTGCTCTCACACAAGCACACAATGTTTGCCCTCAGCTATACATGAGGGACAAGCTTGTGAAGAGATGCTCTGCTGTTCTTTCTCGTTATGACATGTTCTGCTTCGTTTCTCTTGTAGATCGATTGCAAAGCGTCTTTCCTCATATGACTGTGAAGCATTTGCCTTAGGAGAAAAGTATCATGGCACAGCATTCAGTTCTGCCTACGTCTGTCTTTGTTCCCTTACTAGCAGAGATCCCTTGCACCTGTCCACATGAGAAATGCAGGACTGTGCATCAACATATACGCGGAACATTGCCATCGAACAGCAGAGCAGTACACTCACGCCTAAACATGAATGGAGCCCACGTCAAGGCACACACGTGGACAGACAAGCATTTATAAGCACAAGTGCTTCTACCCACAGGATAGGCCAAGAACAGGCACGTATCTGCAGGTGCTCTCCAAACGTGTATTCTCTCGTGCAGACACGCATACGTGTGTACAGTATCCCAAACATAAACAGACGTGTTTAACCTTAAGAATGGAAGTGCTTTTCACATAGGTCTTTCTGTAAAGAGATGTGAGAGGGAGTGATTGCAGGTGTGCATGTGTGTTGCCACGTTTTTGCTTATATATCAGTGTATGAAAAGATACGTGCTTTTCTCTGGCGGCATATGCATGCACTTTGTGTTGGGTACACATACCTGAATGCTCGTGGAAAGGTTTCTGCAACTTTTCCGGACTCATATGTGTGCACGTGGAGAAACAGAAGAGATAGCAAGTAGGTTCCAACACTGTAGAAGGCACACGGCAAGATTTCCTGCTTTACCTATTCCTCTCGGTATACCGCTAAGTTTCGATCGGAAAGAGAAACACAACAAAGTATGCCGCACGGAGAAAGAGCAGCCGAGCATCTGTTCACAACCTTTCTTGTGATACGCAAAGACGAACGCAAAGACGTTGGTTGAACGCAAAGACGTTGGTTCTTCTGAGAGACTGTGCACACTGGTGCAAGTGGTTGTACATACATTCAGTCCTTGGGTGCGCGGCTTTCGAAAGTATGCCTGTAGGCAGGTGTGAATATATGCTGCTGTCTGAACACTCGTAATCCATTGTTTACCCAAACATATGGAGATGCTTGGTCCTAAATTTGAACAGTCTCCTCAGGTTTAGATTTTTGAATGTTTAATGGGAATAATATTTCTGGTGGTCCAGTGGACCCAAAACCTGTATACCCTCTTATTCGTTCCCCAGATTTGGGCACACGTGATTTAAACGGAATCAAATGTGCTATTTTTACTCCTTTGGTGATGTTTACTCGTGGTGCTATGGTTTGGACCATGATCGTTTATGCACCTGCATAATCTGCATCAGTCATACCAGATAAGACAAAAACCCCTTGTCTTGGTGTTGATGATCGTCCAAATAATAGCACAAATAACCTGTGACGGAGAGGACCTTTCATATTGGATAGAATGCAATGCACCTTTGAATCTATCCATGTTATTTCTACTGCTGTCTCCACGTCCACTCCAGCAATTCCCGCTGTGGCGGAGGGGACGCTGTCCAGACACCCTGCATTTGTGTCATAGAGCGCCTGGGACTCGCGCTCCTCTGCATATTTCAGGTGCTTGTTGTGACACTGCCATAATCAACAGATCATCAATACCATGGCAATCAGTAACGGTATCCAACCTTAGTGCTATATCAGCTACTACCACTTGGTGGCAAACGGAGGGACTGTGTTTGTATCTCTGAGACAATACTCATCAAGTATATTGCTTTTGTTGCCAGGTAAAAGCAAACTGGTCTTCCACTGAGCTGGCACGTGGGGTGGAGGGCGGGTGCAGTGTTGGCGGGAGGACTAGGGCTGGGTGGCTTTTTTGCATAAGCATTGACTTTTGCAAGCGGCAAAAAAATTCTGATGCTATGATCCCACCCATTTCTGTACAGCTTGTACTAAATCATTCCACATTAGTGTTCTCATCACCTGTGCTGTACGCCTTTCAGTTTTGCCACTTTTTTCCCGTTATCCACCACCCAAACAGGGGTCCTGAAATTACAGCCCATTTCCCTCAAGCATTTGCTAGAGTGCCTGCACTACCTGCAGAATTTGTCACTGCTGGCAGAATCATGAGTATTAGTGATGCAGCACTCCTCTCCAAAGTTGCATTTTACTACTTCTTGTCACTGCTAACCTGTCCGGATCAGATCCCATAATCAATGCATACACCACCTCCATCCTGCTGCACTAAAATCAATACTTTCCTCCGTTGTGCACCAATTCCACAGAGAACACAGATTCAATACATGTTCAGCATAAGCTGTTAAAAAAGCTTGCACACAATCATTTTTTCCCTTTAGTTCATGAGTAACACACAACTAGCAAACCGGTCCTACATTTATTTTGCAGCTCATAGCACCGCTCTGCTTGGACAGTAATTCCTTCTTGTGCGATCACCTTAGCCATCCTTGTAAAATTCCCA
>NW_027017085.1:0-35053 GCF_036013445.1 Caloenas nicobarica
GGCGCTGTCGCGCTCTCTGTGCCTCTTTCCCCTGGCTGTCGTTCTGTGGTGCTCCTCGTGTCTGTGTTTTTGCAATTCCTCCGTCTCTGTCCTGCAGCCCATGCTGTTGTCCTGCTCCCTGTCGTCGTTTCTCTCCCTGCATTCTGCCCCCGTCCTTTTTTCCCTTCCTCGCTCCATCTCTCGGTCCTGCTCCCTGCCCGCCCCCGTTCCTGTTTCTCTGCCCTTCTCCTTGTCTTTCCCCTCGTTTCTCTGTCCCGTTGCCTCTTTGTTTTTGTTTCCGTGACGGTCTGCCCCGCTCCCTGTCCCGCGGCCCGGCGCCCGTTTCTCCTTGGTCTGTCTCTCCCGCTGCCCATTCTAGGAGTTTTCCCCACCGTCTGTGTCCTGCTGCTGGTCTCTGATCTTGGCCTCTCCTTCCCTTTGCCCTGCCTCCCTGTCCCTTTTGCCTCTCTCTCTGTGTCGCCTTGTCTTGCTCCCTGTCCCTGTCTTTCTCTGACAAGCTGACCTGCTCCTTGCCCTCCTTTTTCGTGGAATCACAGGCTCATTCTGCTTGGAAAAGACACGTGCAATTTTATAATCTCTCGACTGTTTCGAGAAACTGCCTGGAAGAGATCATTCCTTTTCTTGTTTTCTTTTCTTTTTTTTTTTCTTTTCTGCTCGTTTGTTTGCAGCGAGGCAGCTCGCGAGGACAGGTGAGCTGCTGGACTCTTGAACAAAAACGTTGAGGGCGAGGAAGGGAATCCTGGCTACGCTTAGGCTTGGGGAAGTGTACGTGGGTATGCGTGTCTGTCATCCGCGCGGCTCTGGGAAAGCGCGTTCCAGGGCAGCTGAAGCTGCCCGCGGGTCAAGAAGAAGGGCCGGGGGTCTGAAAAGAAGCGGGCGCGCTGCGGCGGCGCGGGGGGCGCGGCGCGCCCGCGCTCGGTGCTGCCGTCTGGTGGCCACAGGCCGGTACTGCAGCTGGGAAGCGGCGCCCTGTGCCCGTGCCGGGGCGGGGCCGAGGGGGGCGCTGCCGCTGCGGGCGGGGTCGTGGCCGTGGCCGTCAGAAAGCGGGGGGGGCAGCGGTCGGACCGGCCGCCGGGAAAAAAAGAGAGGCCCCCGGCTGTCGTGGGGCAGCCCCGCTGCGAGGGGGCACGGGCGAGGAGGCGGCAGGAGGCGGCAGCGGTGGCGGCGTCTTCTCGGTCCCGGGCAGAGGGGGGAGAAACCTGCCGGCCGGCGCTCCTTAGGGTTGAGCGTTTCTCTTGTCTTTGTTGACAGTGAATTTATGGGCACGCTGGAAATAGCCTTGAATGTTTAAACGTAGAACGGAATTTTTAGTGAGAAGTGGCATGGGTATAGTTAATTTTGGAGCACCTGGGTGCCAGTTGGAATGTAAGGAATGAAACGGGATGGAAAGTAGTAATCGAACCTGGGGTTTACTTGTGGGTTTTTTTCCTCGTTAATATGTCGATGGCATGTTGTCCTGCGGCTCGATCCCCGTTCTGTTTAGTGGAGTCTTCAATTGAGGACATTCAGGTAAAAAAATGTGTCCTTCCAGAAAAGGACTAATTGTTCGTAGGGCTGAGAGAGGCTTTTAAGTACGTGATCAGAATCGAAGCTGAATACTACTTTACGATGCTGCTGTTGGTCTTCGCTTTCGTTTGTTTCCCCGCCGCTCCCTAATGTTTGGGAGCTCCAAGTCGGATTTTATTTTTGTTCAATGACTAAGACGTGTTTTTCCCCCGGGAGGGGCTGTGCTTCAAAATGAATGTGTTTGCTCACAAATGTGCAAGTCCGTTGGTGTAAGACAAACAGAAACCCACCGTAGTCAAGTTCGAAGCGTGTGTCTGGGAGATGGATGGTTTAATTTTACGAGTTCACGCCTATGCAATTTTAGCGCCGGAGGAAAATGAAAGCTAAGGGCTTTTTGTGGTGTGGGTAGGCATCCGCACACCTTTTTAGGATAAGCGAATGACCGCGGTTTGTTCTTTACTTTTTAGTTTCCATCTTTGAAGCTGCACGGCCAAATGCGCTCGGGGTCCCCGCAGGGCGGCGAGCAGGCGAGTGAGGATGCAGAGCGGGCCAATCAGACGGCGCGAGCAAGGTTGAGGGGCGGAGCGCTGATAGGCGGCGAGAATGGCGATTGACGTGCGTAGGCAGCCAATGAGGTTGGCGGAGGGGCGGTGCTTGCGAAGTCCCTACTGCGCATGCCCAAGTGGGCGTAGTCCTCAGTCAGGTCCGGCGCAGGCGCGGGCTTGTGGGGGCGGAGCGCGGGAAGGAGCATCCAATAGGAGGGCAGCGCGGTGGGGTGGAAAGCAGCCAATGAGAGCGCGCCGACTCAATCCAGTTGGAATAGCTAGCTCCCTGGCAAGCGTGTCCGTGGTGTCTCGGGGGGGTACCGGGAATGAACGGGACGGGCGTCGGGGCGAGGGACGGGAGGCTGCGGAGCTCTCGCTGCGGCCGGCTCCCGGGGATCTGGAGGCAGGCGGTTCAGGGCAGGGCAGTCCTTGGTGAGGTCCCCGGAGCCGGCAGAGGGGCATGAGGTGACGGGCGGGAACCTCCCGCCGGGCGTCGGTGCCCGCTGAGCGCGGTGGGAGGGAGCGAGGGGAACGGAGCGGCGAAATAGGCGGCAGGTGAGTGCGGGCGTGGCGAGGGTGACCGTGACGTTGGAACAGGAGGAACGGGATGGGCCAGTGCGGTGGGGAGGTGTTTAGTTAGGTTTCCCCCTCCTGCCCTCATGGCCGAGCTCGCGAAGCTGGTGAGAGGCGTGTGACTCTTAGGGCAGGTGGGCTAACGGTCTGTGGCCTGGAGCCGTGTCTCCCGTGCAGCGCCCGTTCCCGGTATTGCAGTCTCTCCGGGAGCGGCGCAGCCCCCTTTTGTCAGGGGGATGTTTAAAAACAGAGCTAAGGTGCGGTTGCAGGCTCGGCGGCGTGGCGAGTGGGGTGCCGCTTTGGCGGAAGTGCGGAAGCTCAGGGCGAGGCCCGGCGGGTTCTGTGTCCGTACGTGCGATTGGGTGTGTCCACCCACGCCAGGCTCAGGGTCCTTCCCGGCCCGAGCGCCCTCCCCGTGGAGAGGAGCCCCGTGGAGCCGTGGCACCCACGCGCTCAGCTTCCCCTTTCTGGACAACGTGGCACAAGAGAAGGAAAAAGAAAAGGCACACACAAAAAGACAGCGCAAGGCCTCGCGCCCAATATGCACGTGGCTTTGCGCTTCGGGCGGGGAGGCGATGGGCGGAGGGAATGGCAATTCAAGTGCAGAGCGGGCCGATCGCGTGCTTGCATGCTGCCGCGGGCCGGGGACAGCCGGGGTCGGGACTCGGAGGCGCTGCCTCCGGGTGCCGTCGGCCAGCAGAGCAATCCGGGCGCGTTAGCCTTCCGGCACCGGGCTGGCGGGCGGCGGTGTTCGTTTTCGGGACTTGCGGCCGTCCCTGCGACAGGGGCGCTTTCCTGCTGCGGCTCTCTGTTTTTTTTGTTTTGTTTTTGGTTTGGGTTTTTTTTGCGGGATTCCCGCGGAACGCGGCCCGCCTGCTGGCCCGGGGCTGCCTTTTTAGTATAAAGTGAATGACCGCGGTTGGTTCTTTGCTTTTTAGTGTCACTCTCTGGAGCTGCACGCTTTCAGCTTTACTGACTGAGCCAGATGCGTAGCAGCAGCAGCAGCAGCAGCAGCGTCGCGAGGGCCGGAGCTGTGGCGGCGGATCCGTGAGCGCAGATCCCGCTGGCGGCGCGAGCCCGTCCCGCGGCCTCGCTGGGGTTGTCTCCTGCGGCGGTGCCGGAGGGAAGGGGCGAGACGCTTTCTAGCGTCAGCGAGAGCGTTTCCTTGTCCGCTGAGTGTGTCCCAAATGGTGTCAGTTTGTCTTAATGTTGTCTTGAATTGCTCAAATCGCTCTGGCTTTTAAAAGATGCCTTGTGTTTCAAGGTGGCCCATTTCTCCCAAATCCTCCGTTAGCTCAGCTGCTCTCCTCTCCCTTATTCCGACTGAATTCCTCTGCTTTCTTCTGCGCTCTTTTTTTTCAGACGCTGAACTCTAATTTGGAATTTTTGTTTTTCAGAGGGGGAGCTGTGAACGCCTGATGCCCCCTTCTGGGGCTGCGCACAGAGAGCGTGACCCGCCACAGCAGCTGAGAAACACGCCGAACACCCTGAGTCTGCATGTGCAATGGGGAAAATAATAAGAAAAAGAAGAATTTTAGGCCCTGGGGAAAGCGAACTCTCCCTGGATGCGCGCAGCTGGAAAGCAAAACGAACCGTATTTTCGTGCATTGAACCAAAAGCATGTTGTGAAAAAGTGCCAAAACCTCTCAAAATTAGGCATTTTGGAAGAGTTTAAGAAAAAAAAAAAAAAACAAACTTGTCTTACGGACAGGCACACTGCCCCCCTTTTTGGGGCAAATACGGAGTGAAACGCCAGCAGTTGCAGGGGCATTGCTGGGGATGATCCGGTGTGGAGTCTCTGTCGTGGGTCGGTTCTTCAGAGCGAATTCTCCTTTGCGGGTTGTCCCAGGTGAGTCGTCTGCTGTGGGTGGTCCCGGGTGGACCCCCCAGGTGCAGGTCACCCCCACACACGTCCCGTGCCCACCCCCCCCCCCGCCCCGCGCACCTTTCTACTCGCACTGCCTCCCGCGTGTCTCTGCCCCTCCCCAAACGATTTCTCTCCAAACGTGCCCCGCGGGCATTTTTTCCCCCGTGAGACGTGTCCCCGCTCCCTCCTCTCTCCTCTCCGGCCCCCCCGTTCCACACTGCCCCCCCGTCGCCCCTTTGCTCGCGGACCCCCGGGGCACCTGCGCTGCCCCAAAGCGCCCGTTGTCTCCCCCCGTAGCTCTGTCCTCCCCACCCACTCGCTGCTCTGCAGCCCAGCCCCATGGCAGTTGTTTTCCCTGGGAAGCTATATTTCTATTTCTAGTCATATATATTTATGCATATATATATACACACATATGAAATTATTTTTAAGTTTCTATAGATGATATATAGAGAGATACCTATATGTATATTTTACATATGTGTGTATATATATATGTATGCAGATGGAGCATCCGAGGGCTCTAACGGACCGAGAAAGAACTAGAAATGGAAACAGAAGTTAAATAGAAGGGAAAGCCGCGCCGGCTGTGCAAATCGCCTGGAGGTTCCAGCGAGTGGGTGGAGAGAACGCGAAGGGCGGTGCAGAGCGGGCCAATCAGGACGCGCGAGAAAGCTGGAGGGGCGGAGCGGAGCGCCGCGCGGGGCAAACGGGGAGGGGTGATGATAGGCGGGGAGAATGGAAATTGACGTGCATAGGCAGCCAATCGGGTTGCGGGAAGGCAGGCGAAGGGGCGGGCAGGAGGGGGCGTGTCCCGCGGGCTTCCCGATGCGCATGCGCAAAGATGGCCGCTGGCAAGCGCGGGCGGCGCTCTCGGCGGCCGTGTGCGCGCCCCGGTCGAGCCCGGAGCGGTCCCGCCGCGCCGCCGTTCGTCGCCGTTTCTGCGCGGCCCCGGTGAGTGCCCGGCCCGGCCGGCTCCGCTGCGGCTCCGCCGCCCCGGAGAGTCGGCTCTGGGAGCCGTGCTTGTGGGGAAAACGGGCCCCAGTGGCGCGGTCCTCGCGCGGCTGCGCCCCGAGGAGGGTTCGTGGGGGCGGAACACGGGGAGGAGCAGCCAATGGGACGGCGCGGTGGCGTGGAAAGCAGCCAATCAGAAAAAATGCCGAAAAAGAGCCCGCTAGGGTGTATTTTAGCTCACCGGGGAGACTGGGGAGCCACCTGGGGATAACGTGAATAGAGAAACCTCGATGAGATGTAATGGCCAGTGGCAGAAGTTGATTGACGGGAACCTGAGGAATCCAGCCTAGCAGATCCACCGGTCCTAGTAAAGCCAGGGAAACACAGAAAAGAAATGGAGTTTTTAATTGATACTGGAGTATCTTGTTCTATTTTGAACCAGGAAACGATACCCTCAGATAAAGATTTTGTAACTGTAGTGGGAGCTACTGGCCAACAAAAGAAAGCTTTATTTTTACGGCCAATCAAATATAAGTTAGGAAAACCAGTCGGAATGTATAAGTTCTTCTATATGCCTAGGTCTCCAAAACTGTTACTAAGACGAGACCTGTGAAAACAATTGAAAGCAATCATGACATTCAAACGGGGGAAAGTGAGATTCAAGATAAAAGAGCCGGGATTTTAATTGGCAATGATTCAAACCGACAAGCAAAGCCAAATAGCTCGGGAAATATTGGATCAAGTATTTGCAGGGGTATGGGCTTCGGCAGTTCCTGGTAAATCAAAGAATGCAGAACCAGTGAAAATTAATTTGAAAGCTGGAGCCGGACCAGTCAGAACTAGACCATATCCTCTGAAATTAGAGCATAGAGAAGGGGTAAAAGAAATGACCGGTAACTTTTTGCAGTTTAGGCTGCTGATAGAAGGTGAGTCAGAAGCGAGCACTTCAATCCGGCCTGTAAAGAAACCAGACAGTAAAAGCTATAGGTTAGTGCAAGATTGGAGAGCAATAAACAAAATTACCGCAGATTGACACCCGGTAGTAGCTAACCCTTACACATTGTTAGATAAATGGCGAGATAATCACAAATGGTCTACCGTGTTGGATTTCAAAGATGCCTTTTTCTGTCTTGCATTAGCCAAAGAGAGTCAGAAGCTTTTTGCTTTTGAGTGGGAAAATCCCTTTAGTGGGAGAAAGACCCAATTAACCTGGGTCGTGTCACCCCGGGGATTCAGGAGCAGCCCTGTGATTTTCGGAAACCAGTTAGCATGAGAACGTGACGCCTGGGAAGCTCTTCCGGGCAATGGGACTTTGTTGTCTCCTTATAGGCACGAAACCCGAAGAGGGTTGTGTGCAATGGACTGTAAGCTGACTGATTTTCTGCGCTTAAGTGAGCATGGGGTGTCCCAACAGAAGGCCCGGCTGATGCGGCACCGAGTGACTTATCTGGGATTGGAGATCTCCGGAGGACGGCGAGAGCTGGGGACAGAGCGGAAAGAACCTGTTTGCCGGACGCCGGAACCGGCGACGGTGGAAGGGCTGCGGACGTTTCTTGAAAGGACAGGTTGGTGCGGGCTTTGGATTTGGAATGATGGACTCTCAGTAAAGCCTTTGTACGAACCGTTAAAAGAAAACAGCTCCGAGTTGAATTGGACGGGAGAAGCCGGGAGGGCTTTTTCGCAACTGAAAAAGGAACTGGCGAGGGCTCCGGCCCTGGGCCTCCCGGGTGTCACCAAACCATTTTGGTTGTACTCACACGAAAGGCAAAGTATTGCTTTGGGTGTTCCGGCACAGCGGTTAAGGTCTCCTAAGCGAGCCGTGGTCTGCTTCCCTAAGCAGCCAGACGAAGCGAGCAAAGGCCGGCCTGGCTGTCTTTGAGCCGTGGCAGCTGTCGCGCTCGATGTGCGGGAAGCTCGTAAGCTCACTGTGGGACAGCAAATGACTGTATTAGCGTCCCCTGAAATACCAGGCCGTGTGGGTGGAACAAGATGATGGAAATATTGCTACTACTGACATTGTCAATCCAGCTTCTCTCCTCAGTGGATCTGTTTCGGAGCCTGTGGTGTCCGATTGCTCGGAAACAACAGAAGCTGTTTACTCCAGCGGACCGGATCTAAAGGACCAGCCGGCCACTGGAGGATGCTGAAGGCTCCTGGTTCACCGTCGGAAGCAGCTCTGCGTAAAGCGAGGAGTACGTCAAGCCGGGTGTGCGGTGACAACTACCCACAAGGTAATCGAAACTAAACCTTTACCTGCGGAGACTTCTGCCCAGAAAGCTGCGCTCACACGAGCTTTAGAATTATCCAAAGAGAAGGAGGTTAATATTTGCACTGTTTCAAAGTATGTTTTTAGAATGGTGCGTGCCATTTGAAAAGAACAAAGTTTATTAACAGCAGAAGGAAGACAGATTAAATATGATGCTCCAATTGTTGGAAGCTGTGCCGTTGCTAGAAGAGTTGCCATCGTGCGTTGCAAAGGGCATCGAAAGGGAGCAGTGATCAGGAAACTGGAAATAAATTGGCAGATCGCAGATTATACTGCTAGACAAGCAGTGTCACGGCCCCCCTGCCCTGCCTGGCCTCGCTGGCTTTTCTGTTGTTCCGTGGCGGTCCTTCTCCCGCCCTTTCTAACTGCTTTCCCCTCCCTCCCCCAGCCAGCCATCCCCTCTTTCTTTTCTCTCTTCCTGGGTGTTTTTTTTCTTTCTGCGTCTCTCTCTCCAGCGGCCCAGCGCCGTTGGTTTGGTTCGTTTCTTTCCGCTCCGGCGCTGTCGCGCTCTCTGTGCCTCTTTCCCCTGGCTGTCGTTCTGTGGTGCTCCTCGTGTCTGTGTTTTTGCAATTCCTCCGTCTCTGTCCTGCAGCCCATGCTGTTGTCCTGCTCCCTGTCGTCGTTTCTCTCCCTGCATTCTGCCCCCGTCCTTTTTTCCCTTCCTCGCTCCATCTCTCGGTCCTGCTCCCTGCCCGCCCCCGTTCCTGTTTCTCTGCCCTTCTCCTTGTCTTTCCCCTCGTTTCTCTGTCCCGTTGCCTCTTTGTTTTTGTTTCCGTGACGGTCTGCCCCGCTCCCTGTCCCGCGGCCCGGCGCCCGTTTCTCCTTGGTCTGTCTCTCCCGCTGCCCATTCTAGGAGTTTTCCCCACCGTCTGTGTCCTGCTGCTGGTCTCTGATCTTGGCCTCTCCTTCCCTTTGCCCTGCCTCCCTGTCCCTTTTGCCTCTCTCTCTGTGTCGCCTTGTCTTGCTCCCTGTCCCTGTCTTTCTCTGACAAGCTGACCTGCTCCTTGCCCTCCTTTTTCGTGGAATCACAGGCTCATTCTGCTTGGAAAAGACACGTGCCATTTTATAATCTCTCGACTGTTTCGAGAAACTGCCTGGAAGAGATCATTCCTTTTCTTGTTTTCTTTTCTTTTTTTTTTTCTTTTCTGCTCGTTTGTTTGCAGCGAGGCAGCTCGCGAGGACAGGTGAGCTGCTGGACTCTTGAACAAAAACGTTGAGGGCGAGGAAGGGAATCCTGGCTACGCTTAGGCTTGGGGAAGTGTACGTGGGTATGCGTGTCTGTCATCCGCGCGGCTCTGGGAAAGCGCGTTCCAGGGCAGCTGAAGCTGCCCGCGGGTCAAGAAGAAGGGCCGGGGGTCTGAAAAGAAGCGGGCGCGCTGCGGCGGCGCGGGGGGCGCGGCGCGCCCGCGCTCGGTGCTGCCGTCTGGTGGCCACAGGCCGGTACTGCAGCTGGGAAGCGGCGCCCTGTGCCCGTGCCGGGGCGGGGCCGAGGGGGGCGCTGCCGCTGCGGGCGGGGTCGTGGCCGTGGCCGTCAGAAAGCGGGGGGGGCAGCGGTCGGACCGGCCGCCGGGAAAAAAAGAGAGGCCCCCGGCTGTCGTGGGGCAGCCCCGCTGCGAGGGGGCACGGGCGAGGAGGCGGCAGGAGGCGGCAGCGGTGGCGGCGTCTTCTCGGTCCCGGGCAGAGGGGGGAGAAACCTGCCGGCCGGCGCTCCTTAGGGTTGAGCGTTTCTCTTGTCTTTGTTGACAGTGAATTTATGGGCACGCTGGAAATAGCCTTGAATGTTTAAACGTAGAACGGAATTTTTAGTGAGAAGTGGCATGGGTATAGTTAATTTTGGAGCACCTGGGTGCCAGTTGGAATGTAAGGAATGAAACGGGATGGAAAGTAGTAATCGAACCTGGGGTTTACTTGTGGGTTTTTTTCCTCGTTAATATGTCGATGGCATGTTGTCCTGCGGCTCGATCCCCGTTCTGTTTAGTGGAGTCTTCAATTGAGGACATTCAGGTAAAAAAATGTGTCCTTCCAGAAAAGGACTAATTGTTCGTAGGGCTGAGAGAGGCTTTTAAGTACGTGATCAGAATCGAAGCTGAATACTACTTTACGATGCTGCTGTTGGTCTTCGCTTTCGTTTGTTTCCCCGCCGCTCCCTAATGTTTGGGAGCTCCAAGTCGGATTTTATTTTTGTTCAATGACTAAGACGTGTTTTTCCCCCGGGAGGGGCTGTGCTTCAAAATGAATGTGTTTGCTCACAAATGTGCAAGTCCGTTGGTGTAAGACAAACAGAAACCCACCGTAGTCAAGTTCGAAGCGTGTGTCTGGGAGATGGATGGTTTAATTTTACGAGTTCACGCCTATGCAATTTTAGCGCCGGAGGAAAATGAAAGCTAAGGGCTTTTTGTGGTGTGGGTAGGCATCCGCACACCTTTTTAGGATAAGCGAATGACCGCGGTTTGTTCTTTACTTTTTAGTTTCCATCTTTGAAGCTGCACGGCCAAATGCGCTCGGGGTCCCCGCAGGGCGGCGAGCAGGCGAGTGAGGATGCAGAGCGGGCCAATCAGACGGCGCGAGCAAGGTTGAGGGGCGGAGCGCTGATAGGCGGCGAGAATGGCGATTGACGTGCGTAGGCAGCCAATGAGGTTGGCGGAGGGGCGGTGCTTGCGAAGTCCCTACTGCGCATGCCCAAGTGGGCGTAGTCCTCAGTCAGGTCCGGCGCAGGCGCGGGCTTGTGGGGGCGGAGCGCGGGAAGGAGCATCCAATAGGAGGGCAGCGCGGTGGGGTGGAAAGCAGCCAATGAGAGCGCGCCGACTCAATCCAGTTGGAATAGCTAGCTCCCTGGCAAGCGTGTCCGTGGTGTCTCGGGGGGGTACCGGGAATGAACGGGACGGGCGTCGGGGCGAGGGACGGGAGGCTGCGGAGCTCTCGCTGCGGCCGGCTCCCGGGGATCTGGAGGCAGGCGGTTCAGGGCAGGGCAGTCCTTGGTGAGGTCCCCGGAGCCGGCAGAGGGGCATGAGGTGACGGGCGGGAACCTCCCGCCGGGCGTCGGTGCCCGCTGAGCGCGGTGGGAGGGAGCGAGGGGAACGGAGCGGCGAAATAGGCGGCAGGTGAGTGCGGGCGTGGCGAGGGTGACCGTGACGTTGGAACAGGAGGAACGGGATGGGCCAGTGCGGTGGGGAGGTGTTTAGTTAGGTTTCCCCCTCCTGCCCTCATGGCCGAGCTCGCGAAGCTGGTGAGAGGCGTGTGACTCTTAGGGCAGGTGGGCTAACGGTCTGTGGCCTGGAGCCGTGTCTCCCGTGCAGCGCCCGTTCCCGGTATTGCAGTCTCTCCGGGAGCGGCGCAGCCCCCTTTTGTCAGGGGGATGTTTAAAAACAGAGCTAAGGTGCGGTTGCAGGCTCGGCGGCGTGGCGAGTGGGGTGCCGCTTTGGCGGAAGTGCGGAAGCTCAGGGCGAGGCCCGGCGGGTTCTGTGTCCGTACGTGCGATTGGGTGTGTCCACCCACGCCAGGCTCAGGGTCCTTCCCGGCCCGAGCGCCCTCCCCGTGGAGAGGAGCCCCGTGGAGCCGTGGCACCCACGCGCTCAGCTTCCCCTTTCTGGACAACGTGGCACAAGAGAAGGAAAAAGAAAAGGCACACACAAAAAGACAGCGCAAGGCCTCGCGCCCAATATGCACGTGGCTTTGCGCTTCGGGCGGGGAGGCGATGGGCGGAGGGAATGGCAATTCAAGTGCAGAGCGGGCCGATCGCGTGCTTGCATGCTGCCGCGGGCCGGGGACAGCCGGGGTCGGGACTCGGAGGCGCTGCCTCCGGGTGCCGTCGGCCAGCAGAGCAATCCGGGCGCGTTAGCCTTCCGGCACCGGGCTGGCGGGCGGCGGTGTTCGTTTTCGGGACTTGCGGCCGTCCCTGCGACAGGGGCGCTTTCCTGCCGCGGCTCTCTGTTTTTTTTGTTTTGTTTTTGGTTTGGGTTTTTTTTGCGGGATTCCCGCGGAACGCGGCCCGCCTGCTGGCCCGGGGCTGCCTTTTTAGTATAAAGTGAATGACCGCGGTTGGTTCTTTGCTTTTTAGTGTCACTCTCTGGAGCTGCACGCTTTCAGCTTTACTGACTGAGCCAGATGCGTAGCAGCAGCAGCAGCAGCAGCAGCGTCGCGAGGGCCGGAGCTGTGGCGGCGGATCCGTGAGCGCAGATCCCGCTGGCGGCGCGAGCCCGTCCCGCGGCCTCGCTGGGGTTGTCTCCTGCGGCGGTGCCGGAGGGAAGGGGCGAGACGCTTTCTAGCGTCAGCGAGAGCGTTTCCTTGTCCGCTGAGTGTGTCCCAAATGGTGTCAGTTTGTCTTAATGTTGTCTTGAATTGCTCAAATCGCTCTGGCTTTTAAAAGATGCCTTGTGTTTCAAGGTGGCCCATTTCTCCCAAATCCTCCGTTAGCTCAGCTGCTCTCCTCTCCCTTATTCCGACTGAATTCCTCTGCTTTCTTCTGCGCTCTTTTTTTTCAGACGCTGAACTCTAATTTGGAATTTTTGTTTTTCAGAGGGGGAGCTGTGAACGCCTGATGCCCCCTTCTGGGGCTGCGCACAGAGAGCGTGACCCGCCACAGCAGCTGAGAAACACGCCGAACACCCTGAGTCTGCATGTGCAATGGGGAAAATAATAAGAAAAAGAAGAATTTTAGGCCCTGGGGAAAGCGAACTCTCCCTGGATGCGCGCAGCTGGAAAGCAAAACGAACCGTATTTTCGTGCATTGAACCAAAAGCATGTTGTGAAAAAGTGCCAAAACCTCTCAAAATTAGGCATTTTGGAAGAGTTTAAGAAAAAAAAAAAAAAACAAACTTGTCTTACGGACAGGCACACTGCCCCCCTTTTTGGGGCAAATACGGAGTGAAACGCCAGCAGTTGCAGGGGCATTGCTGGGGATGATCCGGTGTGGAGTCTCTGTCGTGGGTCGGTTCTTCAGAGCGAATTCTCCTTTGCGGGTTGTCCCAGGTGAGTCGTCTGCTGTGGGTGGTCCCGGGTGGACCCCCCAGGTGCAGGTCACCCCCACACACGTCCCGTGCCCACCCCCCCCCCCGCCCCGCGCACCTTTCTACTCGCACTGCCTCCCGCGTGTCTCTGCCCCTCCCCAAACGATTTCTCTCCAAACGTGCCCCGCGGGCATTTTTTCCCCCGTGAGACGTGTCCCCGCTCCCTCCTCTCTCCTCTCCGGCCCCCCCGTTCCACACTGCCCCCCCGTCGCCCCTTTGCTCGCGGACCCCCGGGGCACCTGCGCTGCCCCAAAGCGCCCGTTGTCTCCCCCCGTAGCTCTGTCCTCCCCACCCACTCGCTGCTCTGCAGCCCAGCCCCATGGCAGTTGTTTTCCCTGGGAAGCTATATTTCTATTTCTAGTCATATATATTTATGCATATATATATACACACATATGAAATTATTTTTAAGTTTCTATAGATGATATATAGAGAGATACCTATATGTATATTTTACATATGTGTGTATATATATATGTATGCAGATGGAGCATCCGAGGGCTCTAACGGACCGAGAAAGAACTAGAAATGGAAACAGAAGTTAAATAGAAGGGAAAGCCGCGCCGGCTGTGCAAATCGCCTGGAGGTTCCAGCGAGTGGGTGGAGAGAACGCGAAGGGCGGTGCAGAGCGGGCCAATCAGGACGCGCGAGAAAGCTGGAGGGGCGGAGCGGAGCGCCGCGCGGGGCAAACGGGGAGGGGTGATGATAGGCGGGGAGAATGGAAATTGACGTGCATAGGCAGCCAATCGGGTTGCGGGAAGGCAGGCGAAGGGGCGGGCAGGAGGGGGCGTGTCCCGCGGGCTTCCCGATGCGCATGCGCAAAGATGGCCGCTGGCAAGCGCGGGCGGCGCTCTCGGCGGCCGTGTGCGCGCCCCGGTCGAGCCCGGAGCGGTCCCGCCGCGCCGCCGTTCGTCGCCGTTTCTGCGCGGCCCCGGTGAGTGCCCGGCCCGGCCGGCTCCGCTGCGGCTCCGCCGCCCCGGAGAGTCGGCTCTGGGAGCCGTGCTTGTGGGGAAAACGGGCCCCAGTGGCGCGGTCCTCGCGCGGCTGCGCCCCGAGGAGGGTTCGTGGGGGCGGAACACGGGGAGGAGCAGCCAATGGGACGGCGCGGTGGCGTGGAAAGCAGCCAATCAGAAAAAATGCCGAAAAAGAGCCCGCTAGGGTGTATTTTAGCTCACCGGGGAGACTGGGGAGCCACCTGGGGATAACGTGAATAGAGAAACCTCGATGAGATGTAATGGCCAGTGGCAGAAGTTGATTGACGGGAACCTGAGGAATCCAGCCTAGCAGATCCACCGGTCCTAGTAAAGCCAGGGAAACACAGAAAAGAAATGGAGTTTTTAATTGATACTGGAGTATCTTGTTCTATTTTGAACCAGGAAACGATACCCTCAGATAAAGATTTTGTAACTGTAGTGGGAGCTACTGGCCAACAAAAGAAAGCTTTATTTTTACGGCCAATCAAATATAAGTTAGGAAAACCAGTCGGAATGTATAAGTTCTTCTATATGCCTAGGTCTCCAAAACTGTTACTAAGACGAGACCTGTGAAAACAATTGAAAGCAATCATGACATTCAAACGGGGGAAAGTGAGATTCAAGATAAAAGAGCCGGGATTTTAATTGGCAATGATTCAAACCGACAAGCAAAGCCAAATAGCTCGGGAAATACTGGATCAAGTATTTGCAGGGGTATGGGCTTCGGCAGTTCCTGGTAAATCAAAGAATGCAGAACCAGTGAAAATTAATTTGAAAGCTGGAGCCGGACCAGTCAGAACTAGACCATATCCTCTGAAATTAGAGCATAGAGAAGGGGTAAAAGAAATGACCGGTAACTTTTTGCAGTTTAGGCTGCTGATAGAAGGTGAGTCAGAAGCGAGCACTTCAATCCGGCCTGTAAAGAAACCAGACAGTAAAAGCTATAGGTTAGTGCAAGATTGGAGAGCAATAAACAAAATTACCGCAGATTGACACCCGGTAGTAGCTAACCCTTACACATTGTTAGATAAATGGCGAGATAATCACAAATGGTCTACCGTGTTGGATTTCAAAGATGCCTTTTTCTGTCTTGCATTAGCCAAAGAGAGTCAGAAGCTTTTTGCTTTTGAGTGGGAAAATCCCTTTAGTGGGAGAAAGACCCAATTAACCTGGGTCGTGTCACCCCGGGGATTCAGGAGCAGCCCTGTGATTTTCGGAAACCAGTTAGCATGAGAACGTGACGCCTGGGAAGCTCTTCCGGGCAATGGGACTTTGTTGTCTCCTTATAGGCACGAAACCCGAAGAGGGTTGTGTGCAATGGACTGTAAGCTGACTGATTTTCTGCGCTTAAGTGAGCATGGGGTGTCCCAACAGAAGGCCCGGCTGATGCGGCACCGAGTGACTTATCTGGGATTGGAGATCTCCGGAGGACGGCGAGAGCTGGGGACAGAGCGGAAAGAACCTGTTTGCCGGACGCCGGAACCGGCGACGGTGGAAGGGCTGCGGACGTTTCTTGAAAGGACAGGTTGGTGCGGGCTTTGGATTTGGAATGATGGACTCTCAGTAAATCCTTTGTACGAACCGTTAAAAGAAAACAGCTCCGAGTTGAATTGGACGGGAGAAGCCGGGAGGGCTTTTTCGCAACTGAAAAAGGAACTGGCGAGGGCTCCGGCCCTGGGCCTCCCGGGTGTCACCAAACCATTTTGGTTGTACTCACACGAAAGGCAAAGTATTGCTTTGGGTGTTCCGGCACAGCGGTTAAGGTCTCCTAAGCGAGCCGTGGTCTGCTTCCCTAAGCAGCCAGACGAAGCGAGCAAAGGCCGGCCTGGCTGTCTTTGAGCCGTGGCAGCTGTCGCGCTCGATGTGCGGGAAGCTCGTAAGCTCACTGTGGGACAGCAAATGACTGTATTAGCGTCCCCTGAAATACCAGGCCGTGTGGGTGGAACAAGATGATGGAAATATTGCTACTACTGACATTGTCAATCCAGCTTCTCTCCTCAGTGGATCTGTTTCGGAGCCTGTGGTGTCCGATTGCTCGGAAACAACAGAAGCTGTTTACTCCAGCGGACCGGATCTAAAGGACCAGCCGGCCACTGGAGGATGCTGAAGGCTCCTGGTTCACCGTCGGAAGCAGCTCTGCGTAAAGCGAGGAGTACGTCAAGCCGGGTGTGCGGTGACAACTACCCACAAGGTAATCGAAACTAAACCTTTACCTGCGGAGACTTCTGCCCAGAAAGCTGCGCTCACACGAGCTTTAGAATTATCCAAAGAGAAGGAGGTTAATATTTGCACTGTTTCAAAGTATGTTTTTAGAATGGTGCGTGCCATTTGAAAAGAACAAAGTTTATTAACAGCAGAAGGAAGACAGATTAAATATGATGCTCCAATTGTTGGAAGCTGTGCCGTTGCTAGAAGAGTTGCCATCGTGCGTTGCAAAGGGCATCGAAAGGGAGCAGTGATCAGGAAACTGGAAATAAATTGGCAGATCGCAGATTATACTGCTAGACAAGCAGTGTCACGGCCCCCCTGCCCTGCCTGGCCTCGCTGGCTTTTCTGTTGTTCCGTGGCGGTCCTTCTCCCGCCCTTTCTAACTGCTTTCCCCTCCCTCCCCCAGCCAGCCATCCCCTCTTTCTTTTCTCTCTTCCTGGGTGTTTTTTTTCTTTCTGCGTCTCTCTCTCCAGCGGCCCAGCGCCGTTGGTTTGGTTCGTTTCTTTCCGCTCCGGCGCTGTCGCGCTCTCTGTGCCTCTTTCCCCTGGCTGTCGTTCTGTGGTGCTCCTCGTGTCTGTGTTTTTGCAATTCCTCCGTCTCTGTCCTGCAGCCCATGCTGTTGTCCTGCTCCCTGTCGTCGTTTCTCTCCCTGCATTCTGCCCCCGTCCTTTTTTCCCTTCCTCGCTCCATCTCTCGGTCCTGCTCCCTGCCCGCCCCCGTTCCTGTTTCTCTGCCCTTCTCCTTGTCTTTCCCCTCGTTTCTCTGTCCCGTTGCCTCTTTGTTTTTGTTTCCGTGACGGTCTGCCCCGCTCCCTGTCCCGCGGCCCGGCGCCCGTTTCTCCTTGGTCTGTCTCTCCCGCTGCCCATTCTAGGAGTTTTCCCCACCGTCTGTGTCCTGCTGCTGGTCTCTGATCTTGGCCTCTCCTTCCCTTTGCCCTGCCTCCCTGTCCCTTTTGCCTCTCTCTCTGTGTCGCCTTGTCTTGCTCCCTGTCCCTGTCTTTCTCTGACAAGCTGACCTGCTCCTTGCCCTCCTTTTTCGTGGAATCACAGGCTCATTCTGCTTGGAAAAGACACGTGCCATTTTATAATCTCTCGACTGTTTCGAGAAACTGCCTGGAAGAGATCATTCCTTTTCTTGTTTTCTTTTCTTTTTTTTTTTCTTTTCTGCTCGTTTGTTTGCAGCGAGGCAGCTCGCGAGGACAGGTGAGCTGCTGGACTCTTGAACAAAAACGTTGAGGGCGAGGAAGGGAATCCTGGCTACGCTTAGGCTTGGGGAAGTGTACGTGGGTATGCGTGTCTGTCATCCGCGCGGCTCTGGGAAAGCGCGTTCCAGGGCAGCTGAAGCTGCCCGCGGGTCAAGAAGAAGGGCCGGGGGTCTGAAAAGAAGCGGGCGCGCTGCGGCGGCGCGGGGGGCGCGGCGCGCCCGCGCTCGGTGCTGCCGTCTGGTGGCCACAGGCCGGTACTGCAGCTGGGAAGCGGCGCCCTGTGCCCGTGCCGGGGCGGGGCCGAGGGGGGCGCTGCCGCTGCGGGCGGGGTCGTGGCCGTGGCCGTCAGAAAGCGGGGGGGGCAGCGGTCGGACCGGCCGCCGGGAAAAAAAGAGAGGCCCCCGGCTGTCGTGGGGCAGCCCCGCTGCGAGGGGGCACGGGCGAGGAGGCGGCAGGAGGCGGCAGCGGTGGCGGCGTCTTCTCGGTCCCGGGCAGAGGGGGGAGAAACCTGCCGGCCGGCGCTCCTTAGGGTTGAGCGTTTCTCTTGTCTTTGTTGACAGTGAATTTATGGGCACGCTGGAAATAGCCTTGAATGTTTAAACGTAGAACGGAATTTTTAGTGAGAAGTGGCATGGGTATAGTTAATTTTGGAGCACCTGGGTGCCAGTTGGAATGTAAGGAATGAAACGGGATGGAAAGTAGTAATCGAACCTGGGGTTTACTTGTGGGTTTTTTTCCTCGTTAATATGTCGATGGCATGTTGTCCTGCGGCTCGATCCCCGTTCTGTTTAGTGGAGTCTTCAATTGAGGACATTCAGGTAAAAAAATGTGTCCTTCCAGAAAAGGACTAATTGTTCGTAGGGCTGAGAGAGGCTTTTAAGTACGTGATCAGAATCGAAGCTGAATACTACTTTACGATGCTGCTGTTGGTCTTCGCTTTCGTTTGTTTCCCCGCCGCTCCCTAATGTTTGGGAGCTCCAAGTCGGATTTTATTTTTGTTCAATGACTAAGACGTGTTTTTCCCCCGGGAGGGGCTGTGCTTCAAAATGAATGTGTTTGCTCACAAATGTGCAAGTCCGTTGGTGTAAGACAAACAGAAACCCACCGTAGTCAAGTTCGAAGCGTGTGTCTGGGAGATGGATGGTTTAATTTTACGAGTTCACGCCTATGCAATTTTAGCGCCGGAGGAAAATGAAAGCTAAGGGCTTTTTGTGGTGTGGGTAGGCATCCGCACACCTTTTTAGGATAAGCGAATGACCGCGGTTTGTTCTTTACTTTTTAGTTTCCATCTTTGAAGCTGCACGGCCAAATGCGCTCGGGGTCCCCGCAGGGCGGCGAGCAGGCGAGTGAGGATGCAGAGCGGGCCAATCAGACGGCGCGAGCAAGGTTGAGGGGCGGAGCGCTGATAGGCGGCGAGAATGGCGATTGACGTGCGTAGGCAGCCAATGAGGTTGGCGGAGGGGCGGTGCTTGCGAAGTCCCTACTGCGCATGCCCAAGTGGGCGTAGTCCTCAGTCAGGTCCGGCGCAGGCGCGGGCTTGTGGGGGCGGAGCGCGGGAAGGAGCATCCAATAGGAGGGCAGCGCGGTGGGGTGGAAAGCAGCCAATGAGAGCGCGCCGACTCAATCCAGTTGGAATAGCTAGCTCCCTGGCAAGCGTGTCCGTGGTGTCTCGGGGGGGTACCGGGAATGAACGGGACGGGCGTCGGGGCGAGGGACGGGAGGCTGCGGAGCTCTCGCTGCGGCCGGCTCCCGGGGATCTGGAGGCAGGCGGTTCAGGGCAGGGCAGTCCTTGGTGAGGTCCCCGGAGCCGGCAGAGGGGCATGAGGTGACGGGCGGGAACCTCCCGCCGGGCGTCGGTGCCCGCTGAGCGCGGTGGGAGGGAGCGAGGGGAACGGAGCGGCGAAATAGGCGGCAGGTGAGTGCGGGCGTGGCGAGGGTGACCGTGACGTTGGAACAGGAGGAACGGGATGGGCCAGTGCGGTGGGGAGGTGTTTAGTTAGGTTTCCCCCTCCTGCCCTCATGGCCGAGCTCGCGAAGCTGGTGAGAGGCGTGTGACTCTTAGGGCAGGTGGGCTAACGGTCTGTGGCCTGGAGCCGTGTCTCCCGTGCAGCGCCCGTTCCCGGTATTGCAGTCTCTCCGGGAGCGGCGCAGCCCCCTTTTGTCAGGGGGATGTTTAAAAACAGAGCTAAGGTGCGGTTGCAGGCTCGGCGGCGTGGCGAGTGGGGTGCCGCTTTGGCGGAAGTGCGGAAGCTCAGGGCGAGGCCCGGCGGGTTCTGTGTCCGTACGTGCGATTGGGTGTGTCCACCCACGCCAGGCTCAGGGTCCTTCCCGGCCCGAGCGCCCTCCCCGTGGAGAGGAGCCCCGTGGAGCCGTGGCACCCACGCGCTCAGCTTCCCCTTTCTGGACAACGTGGCACAAGAGAAGGAAAAAGAAAAGGCACACACAAAAAGACAGCGCAAGGCCTCGCGCCCAATATGCACGTGGCTTTGCGCTTCGGGCGGGGAGGCGATGGGCGGAGGGAATGGCAATTCAAGTGCAGAGCGGGCCGATCGCGTGCTTGCATGCTGCCGCGGGCCGGGGACAGCCGGGGTCGGGACTCGGAGGCGCTGCCTCCGGGTGCCGTCGGCCAGCAGAGCAATCCGGGCGCGTTAGCCTTCCGGCACCGGGCTGGCGGGCGGCGGTGTTCGTTTTCGGGACTTGCGGCCGTCCCTGCGACAGGGGCGCTTTCCTGCCGCGGCTCTCTGTTTTTTTTGTTTTGTTTTTGGTTTGGGTTTTTTTTGCGGGATTCCCGCGGAACGCGGCCCGCCTGCTGGCCCGGGGCTGCCTTTTTAGTATAAAGTGAATGACCGCGGTTGGTTCTTTGCTTTTTAGTGTCACTCTCTGGAGCTGCACGCTTTCAGCTTTACTGACTGAGCCAGATGCGTAGCAGCAGCAGCAGCAGCAGCAGCGTCGCGAGGGCCGGAGCTGTGGCGGCGGATCCGTGAGCGCAGATCCCGCTGGCGGCGCGAGCCCGTCCCGCGGCCTCGCTGGGGTTGTCTCCTGCGGCGGTGCCGGAGGGAAGGGGCGAGACGCTTTCTAGCGTCAGCGAGAGCGTTTCCTTGTCCGCTGAGTGTGTCCCAAATGGTGTCAGTTTGTCTTAATGTTGTCTTGAATTGCTCAAATCGCTCTGGCTTTTAAAAGATGCCTTGTGTTTCAAGGTGGCCCATTTCTCCCAAATCCTCCGTTAGCTCAGCTGCTCTCCTCTCCCTTATTCCGACTGAATTCCTCTGCTTTCTTCTGCGCTCTTTTTTTTCAGACGCTGAACTCTAATTTGGAATTTTTGTTTTTCAGAGGGGGAGCTGTGAACGCCTGATGCCCCCTTCTGGGGCTGCGCACAGAGAGCGTGACCCGCCACAGCAGCTGAGAAACACGCCGAACACCCTGAGTCTGCATGTGCAATGGGGAAAATAATAAGAAAAAGAAGAATTTTAGGCCCTGGGGAAAGCGAACTCTCCCTGGATGCGCGCAGCTGGAAAGCAAAACGAACCGTATTTTCGTGCATTGAACCAAAAGCATGTTGTGAAAAAGTGCCAAAACCTCTCAAAATTAGGCATTTTGGAAGAGTTTAAGAAAAAAAAAAAAAAACAAACTTGTCTTACGGACAGGCACACTGCCCCCCTTTTTGGGGCAAATACGGAGTGAAACGCCAGCAGTTGCAGGGGCATTGCTGGGGATGATCCGGTGTGGAGTCTCTGTCGTGGGTCGGTTCTTCAGAGCGAATTCTCCTTTGCGGGTTGTCCCAGGTGAGTCGTCTGCTGTGGGTGGTCCCGGGTGGACCCCCCAGGTGCAGGTCACCCCCACACACGTCCCGTGCCCACCCCCCCCCCCGCCCCGCGCACCTTTCTACTCGCACTGCCTCCCGCGTGTCTCTGCCCCTCCCCAAACGATTTCTCTCCAAACGTGCCCCGCGGGCATTTTTTCCCCCGTGAGACGTGTCCCCGCTCCCTCCTCTCTCCTCTCCGGCCCCCCCGTTCCACACTGCCCCCCCGTCGCCCCTTTGCTCGCGGACCCCCGGGGCACCTGCGCTGCCCCAAAGCGCCCGTTGTCTCCCCCCGTAGCTCTGTCCTCCCCACCCACTCGCTGCTCTGCAGCCCAGCCCCATGGCAGTTGTTTTCCCTGGGAAGCTATATTTCTATTTCTAGTCATATATATTTATGCATATATATATACACACATATGAAATTATTTTTAAGTTTCTATAGATGATATATAGAGAGATACCTATATGTATATTTTACATATGTGTGTATATATATATGTATGCAGATGGAGCATCCGAGGGCTCTAACGGACCGAGAAAGAACTAGAAATGGAAACAGAAGTTAAATAGAAGGGAAAGCCGCGCCGGCTGTGCAAATCGCCTGGAGGTTCCAGCGAGTGGGTGGAGAGAACGCGAAGGGCGGTGCAGAGCGGGCCAATCAGGACGCGCGAGAAAGCTGGAGGGGCGGAGCGGAGCGCCGCGCGGGGCAAACGGGGAGGGGTGATGATAGGCGGGGAGAATGGAAATTGACGTGCATAGGCAGCCAATCGGGTTGCGGGAAGGCAGGCGAAGGGGCGGGCAGGAGGGGGCGTGTCCCGCGGGCTTCCCGATGCGCATGCGCAAAGATGGCCGCTGGCAAGCGCGGGCGGCGCTCTCGGCGGCCGTGTGCGCGCCCCGGTCGAGCCCGGAGCGGTCCCGCCGCGCCGCCGTTCGTCGCCGTTTCTGCGCGGCCCCGGTGAGTGCCCGGCCCGGCCGGCTCCGCTGCGGCTCCGCCGCCCCGGAGAGTCGGCTCTGGGAGCCGTGCTTGTGGGGAAAACGGGCCCCAGTGGCGCGGTCCTCGCGCGGCTGCGCCCCGAGGAGGGTTCGTGGGGGCGGAACACGGGGAGGAGCAGCCAATGGGACGGCGCGGTGGCGTGGAAAGCAGCCAATCAGAAAAAATGCCGAAAAAGAGCCCGCTAGGGTGTATTTTAGCTCACCGGGGAGACTGGGGAGCCACCTGGGGATAACGTGAATAGAGAAACCTCGATGAGATGTAATGGCCAGTGGCAGAAGTTGATTGACGGGAACCTGAGGAATCCAGCCTAGCAGATCCACCGGTCCTAGTAAAGCCAGGGAAACACAGAAAAGAAATGGAGTTTTTAATTGATACTGGAGTATCTTGTTCTATTTTGAACCAGGAAACGATACCCTCAGATAAAGATTTTGTAACTGTAGTGGGAGCTACTGGCCAACAAAAGAAAGCTTTATTTTTACGGCCAATCAAATATAAGTTAGGAAAACCAGTCGGAATGTATAAGTTCTTCTATATGCCTAGGTCTCCAAAACTGTTACTAAGACGAGACCTGTGAAAACAATTGAAAGCAATCATGACATTCAAACGGGGGAAAGTGAGATTCAAGATAAAAGAGCCGGGATTTTAATTGGCAATGATTCAAACCGACAAGCAAAGCCAAATAGCTCGGGAAATACTGGATCAAGTATTTGCAGGGGTATGGGCTTCGGCAGTTCCTGGTAAATCAAAGAATGCAGAACCAGTGAAAATTAATTTGAAAGCTGGAGCCGGACCAGTCAGAACTAGACCATATCCTCTGAAATTAGAGCATAGAGAAGGGGTAAAAGAAATGACCGGTAACTTTTTGCAGTTTAGGCTGCTGATAGAAGGTGAGTCAGAAGCGAGCACTTCAATCCGGCCTGTAAAGAAACCAGACAGTAAAAGCTATAGGTTAGTGCAAGATTGGAGAGCAATAAACAAAATTACCGCAGATTGACACCCGGTAGTAGCTAACCCTTACACATTGTTAGATAAATGGCGAGATAATCACAAATGGTCTACCGTGTTGGATTTCAAAGATGCCTTTTTCTGTCTTGCATTAGCCAAAGAGAGTCAGAAGCTTTTTGCTTTTGAGTGGGAAAATCCCTTTAGTGGGAGAAAGACCCAATTAACCTGGGTCGTGTCACCCCGGGGATTCAGGAGCAGCCCTGTGATTTTCGGAAACCAGTTAGCATGAGAACGTGACGCCTGGGAAGCTCTTCCGGGCAATGGGACTTTGTTGTCTCCTTATAGGCACGAAACCCGAAGAGGGTTGTGTGCAATGGACTGTAAGCTGACTGATTTTCTGCGCTTAAGTGAGCATGGGGTGTCCCAACAGAAGGCCCGGCTGATGCGGCACCGAGTGACTTATCTGGGATTGGAGATCTCCGGAGGACGGCGAGAGCTGGGGACAGAGCGGAAAGAACCTGTTTGCCGGACGCCGGAACCGGCGACGGTGGAAGGGCTGCGGACGTTTCTTGAAAGGACAGGTTGGTGCGGGCTTTGGATTTGGAATGATGGACTCTCAGTAAATCCTTTGTACGAACCGTTAAAAGAAAACAGCTCCGAGTTGAATTGGACGGGAGAAGCCGGGAGGGCTTTTTCGCAACTGAAAAAGGAACTGGCGAGGGCTCCGGCCCTGGGCCTCCCGGGTGTCACCAAACCATTTTGGTTGTACTCACACGAAAGGCAAAGTATTGCTTTGGGTGTTCCGGCACAGCGGTTAAGGTCTCCTAAGCGAGCCGTGGTCTGCTTCCCTAAGCAGCCAGACGAAGCGAGCAAAGGCCGGCCTGGCTGTCTTTGAGCCGTGGCAGCTGTCGCGCTCGATGTGCGGGAAGCTCGTAAGCTCACTGTGGGACAGCAAATGACTGTATTAGCGTCCCCTGAAATACCAGGCCGTGTGGGTGGAACAAGATGATGGAAATATTGCTACTACTGACATTGTCAATCCAGCTTCTCTCCTCAGTGGATCTGTTTCGGAGCCTGTGGTGTCCGATTGCTCGGAAACAACAGAAGCTGTTTACTCCAGCGGACCGGATCTAAAGGACCAGCCGGCCACTGGAGGATGCTGAAGGCTCCTGGTTCACCGTCGGAAGCAGCTCTGCGTAAAGCGAGGAGTACGTCAAGCCGGGTGTGCGGTGACAACTACCCACAAGGTAATCGAAACTAAACCTTTACCTGCGGAGACTTCTGCCCAGAAAGCTGCGCTCACACGAGCTTTAGAATTATCCAAAGAGAAGGAGGTTAATATTTGCACTGTTTCAAAGTATGTTTTTAGAATGGTGCGTGCCATTTGAAAAGAACAAAGTTTATTAACAGCAGAAGGAAGACAGATTAAATATGATGCTCCAATTGTTGGAAGCTGTGCCGTTGCTAGAAGAGTTGCCATCGTGCGTTGCAAAGGGCATCGAAAGGGAGCAGTGATCAGGAAACTGGAAATAAATTGGCAGATCGCAGATTATACTGCTAGACAAGCAGTGTCACGGCCCCCCTGCCCTGCCTGGCCTCGCTGGCTTTTCTGTTGTTCCGTGGCGGTCCTTCTCCCGCCCTTTCTAACTGCTTTCCCCTCCCTCCCCCAGCCAGCCATCCCCTCTTTCTTTTCTCTCTTCCTGGGTGTTTTTTTTCTTTCTGCGTCTCTCTCTCCAGCGGCCCAGCGCCGTTGGTTTGGTTCGTTTCTTTCCGCTCCGGCGCTGTCGCGCTCTCTGTGCCTCTTTCCCCTGGCTGTCGTTCTGTGGTGCTCCTCGTGTCTGTGTTTTTGCAATTCCTCCGTCTCTGTCCTGCAGCCCATGCTGTTGTCCTGCTCCCTGTCGTCGTTTCTCTCCCTGCATTCTGCCCCCGTCCTTTTTTCCCTTCCTCGCTCCATCTCTCGGTCCTGCTCCCTGCCCGCCCCCGTTCCTGTTTCTCTGCCCTTCTCCTTGTCTTTCCCCTCGTTTCTCTGTCCCGTTGCCTCTTTGTTTTTGTTTCCGTGACGGTCTGCCCCGCTCCCTGTCCCGCGGCCCGGCGCCCGTTTCTCCTTGGTCTGTCTCTCCCGCTGCCCATTCTAGGAGTTTTCCCCACCGTCTGTGTCCTGCTGCTGGTCTCTGATCTTGGCCTCTCCTTCCCTTTGCCCTGCCTCCCTGTCCCTTTTGCCTCTCTCTCTGTGTCGCCTTGTCTTGCTCCCTGTCCCTGTCTTTCTCTGACAAGCTGACCTGCTCCTTGCCCTCCTTTTTCGTGGAATCACAGGCTCATTCTGCTTGGAAAAGACACGTGCCATTTTATAATCTCTCGACTGTTTCGAGAAACTGCCTGGAAGAGATCATTCCTTTTCTTGTTTTCTTTTCTTTTTTTTTTTCTTTTCTGCTCGTTTCTTTGCAGCGAGGCAGCTCGCGAGGACAGGTGAGCTGCTGGACTCTTGAACAAAAACGTTGAGGGCGAGGAAGGGAATCCTGGCTACGCTTAGGCTTGGGGAAGTGTACGTGGGTATGCGTGTCTGTCATCCGCGCGGCTCTGGGAAAGCGCGTTCCAGGGCAGCTGAAGCTGCCCGCGGGTCAAGAAGAAGGGCCGGGGGTCTGAAAAGAAGCGGGCGCGCTGCGGCGGCGCGGGGGGCGCGGCGCGCCCGCGCTCGGTGCTGCCGTCTGGTGGCCACAGGCCGGTACTGCAGCTGGGAAGCGGCGCCCTGTGCCCGTGCCGGGGCGGGGCCGAGGGGGGCGCTGCCGCTGCGGGCGGGGTCGTGGCCGTGGCCGTCAGAAAGCGGGGGGGGCAGCGGTCGGACCGGCCGCCGGGAAAAAAAGAGAGGCCCCCGGCTGTCGTGGGGCAGCCCCGCTGCGAGGGGGCACGGGCGAGGAGGCGGCAGGAGGCGGCAGCGGTGGCGGCGTCTTCTCGGTCCCGGGCAGAGGGGGGAGAAACCTGCCGGCCGGCGCTCCTTAGGGTTGAGCGTTTCTCTTGTCTTTGTTGACAGTGAATTTATGGGCACGCTGGAAATAGCCTTGAATGTTTAAACGTAGAACGGAATTTTTAGTGAGAAGTGGCATGGGTATAGTTAATTTTGGAGCACCTGGGTGCCAGTTGGAATGTAAGGAATGAAACGGGATGGAAAGTAGTAATCGAACCTGGGGTTTACTTGTGGGTTTTTTTCCTCGTTAATATGTCGATGGCATGTTGTCCTGCGGCTCGATCCCCGTTCTGTTTAGTGGAGTCTTCAATTGAGGACATTCAGGTAAAAAAATGTGTCCTTCCAGAAAAGGACTAATTGTTCGTAGGGCTGAGAGAGGCTTTTAAGTACGTGATCAGAATCGAAGCTGAATACTACTTTACGATGCTGCTGTTGGTCTTCGCTTTCGTTTGTTTCCCCGCCGCTCCCTAATGTTTGGGAGCTCCAAGTCGGATTTTATTTTTGTTCAATGACTAAGACGTGTTTTTCCCCCGGGAGGGGCTGTGCTTCAAAATGAATGTGTTTGCTCACAAATGTGCAAGTCCGTTGGTGTAAGACAAACAGAAACCCACCGTAGTCAAGTTCGAAGCGTGTGTCTGGGAGATGGATGGTTTAATTTTACGAGTTCACGCCTATGCAATTTTAGCGCCGGAGGAAAATGAAAGCTAAGGGCTTTTTGTGGTGTGGGTAGGCATCCGCACACCTTTTTAGGATAAGCGAATGACCGCGGTTTGTTCTTTACTTTTTAGTTTCCATCTTTGAAGCTGCACGGCCAAATGCGCTCGGGGTCCCCGCAGGGCGGCGAGCAGGCGAGTGAGGATGCAGAGCGGGCCAATCAGACGGCGCGAGCAAGGTTGAGGGGCGGAGCGCTGATAGGCGGCGAGAATGGCGATTGACGTGCGTAGGCAGCCAATGAGGTTGGCGGAGGGGCGGTGCTTGCGAAGTCCCTACTGCGCATGCCCAAGTGGGCGTAGTCCTCAGTCAGGTCCGGCGCAGGCGCGGGCTTGTGGGGGCGGAGCGCGGGAAGGAGCATCCAATAGGAGGGCAGCGCGGTGGGGTGGAAAGCAGCCAATGAGAGCGCGCCGACTCAATCCAGTTGGAATAGCTAGCTCCCTGGCAAGCGTGTCCGTGGTGTCTCGGGGGGGTACCGGGAATGAACGGGACGGGCGTCGGGGCGAGGGACGGGAGGCTGCGGAGCTCTCGCTGCGGCCGGCTCCCGGGGATCTGGAGGCAGGCGGTTCAGGGCAGGGCAGTCCTTGGTGAGGTCCCCGGAGCCGGCAGAGGGGCATGAGGTGACGGGCGGGAACCTCCCGCCGGGCGTCGGTGCCCGCTGAGCGCGGTGGGAGGGAGCGAGGGGAACGGAGCGGCGAAATAGGCGGCAGGTGAGTGCGGGCGTGGCGAGGGTGACCGTGACGTTGGAACAGGAGGAACGGGATGGGCCAGTGCGGTGGGGAGGTGTTTAGTTAGGTTTCCCCCTCCTGCCCTCATGGCCGAGCTCGCGAAGCTGGTGAGAGGCGTGTGACTCTTAGGGCAGGTGGGCTAACGGTCTGTGGCCTGGAGCCGTGTCTCCCGTGCAGCGCCCGTTCCCGGTATTGCAGTCTCTCCGGGAGCGGCGCAGCCCCCTTTTGTCAGGGGGATGTTTAAAAACAGAGCTAAGGTGCGGTTGCAGGCTCGGCGGCGTGGCGAGTGGGGTGCCGCTTTGGCGGAAGTGCGGAAGCTCAGGGCGAGGCCCGGCGGGTTCTGTGTCCGTACGTGCGATTGGGTGTGTCCACCCACGCCAGGCTCAGGGTCCTTCCCGGCCCGAGCGCCCTCCCCGTGGAGAGGAGCCCCGTGGAGCCGTGGCACCCACGCGCTCAGCTTCCCCTTTCTGGACAACGTGGCACAAGAGAAGGAAAAAGAAAAGGCACACACAAAAAGACAGCGCAAGGCCTCGCGCCCAATATGCACGTGGCTTTGCGCTTCGGGCGGGGAGGCGATGGGCGGAGGGAATGGCAATTCAAGTGCAGAGCGGGCCGATCGCGTGCTTGCATGCTGCCGCGGGCCGGGGACAGCCGGGGTCGGGACTCGGAGGCGCTGCCTCCGGGTGCCGTCGGCCAGCAGAGCAATCCGGGCGCGTTAGCCTTCCGGCACCGGGCTGGCGGGCGGCGGTGTTCGTTTTCGGGACTTGCGGCCGTCCCTGCGACAGGGGCGCTTTCCTGCCGCGGCTCTCTGTTTTTTTTGTTTTGTTTTTGGTTTGGGTTTTTTTTGCGGGATTCCCGCGGAACGCGGCCCGCCTGCTGGCCCGGGGCTGCCTTTTTAGTATAAAGTGAATGACCGCGGTTGGTTCTTTGCTTTTTAGTGTCACTCTCTGGAGCTGCACGCTTTCAGCTTTACTGACTGAGCCAGATGCGTAGCAGCAGCAGCAGCAGCAGCAGCGTCGCGAGGGCCGGAGCTGTGGCGGCGGATCCGTGAGCGCAGATCCCGCTGGCGGCGCGAGCCCGTCCCGCGGCCTCGCTGGGGTTGTCTCCTGCGGCGGTGCCGGAGGGAAGGGGCGAGACGCTTTCTAGCGTCAGCGAGAGCGTTTCCTTGTCCGCTGAGTGTGTCCCAAATGGTGTCAGTTTGTCTTAATGTTGTCTTGAATTGCTCAAATCGCTCTGGCTTTTAAAAGATGCCTTGTGTTTCAAGGTGGCCCATTTCTCCCAAATCCTCCGTTAGCTCAGCTGCTCTCCTCTCCCTTATTCCGACTGAATTCCTCTGCTTTCTTCTGCGCTCTTTTTTTTCAGACGCTGAACTCTAATTTGGAATTTTTGTTTTTCAGAGGGGGAGCTGTGAACGCCTGATGCCCCCTTCTGGGGCTGCGCACAGAGAGCGTGACCCGCCACAGCAGCTGAGAAACACGCCGAACACCCTGAGTCTGCATGTGCAATGGGGAAAATAATAAGAAAAAGAAGAATTTTAGGCCCTGGGGAAAGCGAACTCTCCCTGGATGCGCGCAGCTGGAAAGCAAAACGAACCGTATTTTCGTGCATTGAACCAAAAGCATGTTGTGAAAAAGTGCCAAAACCTCTCAAAATTAGGCATTTTGGAAGAGTTTAAGAAAAAAAAAAAAAAACAAACTTGTCTTACGGACAGGCACACTGCCCCCCTTTTTGGGGCAAATACGGAGTGAAACGCCAGCAGTTGCAGGGGCATTGCTGGGGATGATCCGGTGTGGAGTCTCTGTCGTGGGTCGGTTCTTCAGAGCGAATTCTCCTTTGCGGGTTGTCCCAGGTGAGTCGTCTGCTGTGGGTGGTCCCGGGTGGACCCCCCAGGTGCAGGTCACCCCCACACACGTCCCGTGCCCACCCCCCCCCCCGCCCCGCGCACCTTTCTACTCGCACTGCCTCCCGCGTGTCTCTGCCCCTCCCCAAACGATTTCTCTCCAAACGTGCCCCGCGGGCATTTTTTCCCCCGTGAGACGTGTCCCCGCTCCCTCCTCTCTCCTCTCCGGCCCCCCCGTTCCACACTGCCCCCCCGTCGCCCCTTTGCTCGCGGACCCCCGGGGCACCTGCGCTGCCCCAAAGCGCCCGTTGTCTCCCCCCGTAGCTCTGTCCTCCCCACCCACTCGCTGCTCTGCAGCCCAGCCCCATGGCAGTTGTTTTCCCTGGGAAGCTATATTTCTATTTCTAGTCATATATATTTATGCATATATATATACACACATATGAAATTATTTTTAAGTTTCTATAGATGATATATAGAGAGATACCTATATGTATATTTTACATATGTGTGTATATATATATGTATGCAGATGGAGCATCCGAGGGCTCTAACGGACCGAGAAAGAACTAGAAATGGAAACAGAAGTTAAATAGAAGGGAAAGCCGCGCCGGCTGTGCAAATCGCCTGGAGGTTCCAGCGAGTGGGTGGAGAGAACGCGAAGGGCGGTGCAGAGCGGGCCAATCAGGACGCGCGAGAAAGCTGGAGGGGCGGAGCGGAGCGCCGCGCGGGGCAAACGGGGAGGGGTGATGATAGGCGGGGAGAATGGAAATTGACGTGCATAGGCAGCCAATCGGGTTGCGGGAAGGCAGGCGAAGGGGCGGGCAGGAGGGGGCGTGTCCCGCGGGCTTCCCGATGCGCATGCGCAAAGATGGCCGCTGGCAAGCGCGGGCGGCGCTCTCGGCGGCCGTGTGCGCGCCCCGGTCGAGCCCGGAGCGGTCCCGCCGCGCCGCCGTTCGTCGCCGTTTCTGCGCGGCCCCGGTGAGTGCCCGGCCCGGCCGGCTCCGCTGCGGCTCCGCCGCCCCGGAGAGTCGGCTCTGGGAGCCGTGCTTGTGGGGAAAACGGGCCCCAGTGGCGCGGTCCTCGCGCGGCTGCGCCCCGAGGAGGGTTCGTGGGGGCGGAACACGGGGAGGAGCAGCCAATGGGACGGCGCGGTGGCGTGGAAAGCAGCCAATCAGAAAAAATGCCGAAAAAGAGCCCGCTAGGGTGTATTTTAGCTCACCGGGGAGACTGGGGAGCCACCTGGGGATAACGTGAATAGAGAAACCTCGATGAGATGTAATGGCCAGTGGCAGAAGTTGATTGACGGGAACCTGAGGAATCCAGCCTAGCAGATCCACCGGTCCTAGTAAAGCCAGGGAAACACAGAAAAGAAATGGAGTTTTTAATTGATACTGGAGTATCTTGTTCTATTTTGAACCAGGAAACGATACCCTCAGATAAAGATTTTGTAACTGTAGTGGGAGCTACTGGCCAACAAAAGAAAGCTTTATTTTTACGGCCAATCAAATATAAGTTAGGAAAACCAGTCGGAATGTATAAGTTCTTCTATATGCCTAGGTCTCCAAAACTGTTACTAAGACGAGACCTGTGAAAACAATTGAAAGCAATCATGACATTCAAACGGGGGAAAGTGAGATTCAAGATAAAAGAGCCGGGATTTTAATTGGCAATGATTCAAACCGACAAGCAAAGCCAAATAGCTCGGGAAATATTGGATCAAGTATTTGCAGGGGTATGGGCTTCGGCAGTTCCTGGTAAATCAAAGAATGCAGAACCAGTGAAAATTAATTTGAAAGCTGGAGCCGGACCAGTCAGAACTAGACCATATCCTCTGAAATTAGAGCATAGAGAAGGGGTAAAAGAAATGACCGGTAACTTTTTGCAGTTTAGGCTGCTGATAGAAGGTGAGTCAGAAGCGAGCACTTCAATCCGGCCTGTAAAGAAACCAGACAGTAAAAGCTATAGGTTAGTGCAAGATTGGAGAGCAATAAACAAAATTACCGCAGATTGACACCCGGTAGTAGCTAACCCTTACACATTGTTAGATAAATGGCGAGATAATCACAAATGGTCTACCGTGTTGGATTTCAAAGATGCCTTTTTCTGTCTTGCATTAGCCAAAGAGAGTCAGAAGCTTTTTGCTTTTGAGTGGGAAAATCCCTTTAGTGGGAGAAAGACCCAATTAACCTGGGTCGTGTCACCCCGGGGATTCAGGAGCAGCCCTGTGATTTTCGGAAACCAGTTAGCATGAGAACGTGACGCCTGGGAAGCTCTTCCGGGCAATGGGACTTTGTTGTCTCCTTATAGGCACGAAACCCGAAGAGGGTTGTGTGCAATGGACTGTAAGCTGACTGATTTTCTGCGCTTAAGTGAGCATGGGGTGTCCCAACAGAAGGCCCGGCTGATGCGGCACCGAGTGACTTATCTGGGATTGGAGATCTCCGGAGGACGGCGAGAGCTGGGGACAGAGCGGAAAGAACCTGTTTGCCGGACGCCGGAACCGGCGACGGTGGAAGGGCTGCGGACGTTTCTTGAAAGGACAGGTTGGTGCGGGCTTTGGATTTGGAATGATGGACTCTCAGTAAAGCCTTTGTACGAACCGTTAAAAGAAAACAGCTCCGAGTTGAATTGGACGGGAGAAGCCGGGAGGGCTTTTTCGCAACTGAAAAAGGAACTGGCGAGGGCTCCGGCCCTGGGCCTCCCGGGTGTCACCAAACCATTTTGGTTGTACTCACACGAAAGGCAAAGTATTGCTTTGGGTGTTCCGGCACAGCGGTTAAGGTCTCCTAAGCGAGCCGTGGTCTGCTTCCCTAAGCAGCCAGACGAAGCGAGCAAAGGCCGGCCTGGCTGTCTTTGAGCCGTGGCAGCTGTCGCGCTCGATGTGCGGGAAGCTCGTAAGCTCACTGTGGGACAGCAAATGACTGTATTAGCGTCCCCTGAAATACCAGGCCGTGTGGGTGGAACAAGATGATGGAAATATTGCTACTACTGACATTGTCAATCCAGCTTCTCTCCTCAGTGGATCTGTTTCGGAGCCTGTGGTGTCCGATTGCTCGGAAACAACAGAAGCTGTTTACTCCAGCGGACCGGATCTAAAGGACCAGCCGGCCACTGGAGGATGCTGAAGGCTCCTGGTTCACCGTCGGAAGCAGCTCTGCGTAAAGCGAGGAGTACGTCAAGCCGGGTGTGCGGTGACAACTACCCACAAGGTAATCGAAACTAAACCTTTACCTGCGGAGACTTCTGCCCAGAAAGCTGCGCTCACACGAGCTTTAGAATTATCCAAAGAGAAGGAGGTTAATATTTGCACTGTTTCAAAGTATGTTTTTAGAATGGTGCGTGCCATTTGAAAAGAACAAAGTTTATTAACAGCAGAAGGAAGACAGATTAAATATGATGCTCCAATTGTTGGAAGCTGTGCCGTTGCTAGAAGAGTTGCCATCGTGCGTTGCAAAGGGCATCGAAAGGGAGCAGTGATCAGGAAACTGGAAATAAATTGGCAGATCGCAGATTATACTGCTAGACAAGCAGTGTCACGGCCCCCCTGCCCTGCCTGGCCTCGCTGGCTTTTCTGTTGTTCCGTGGCGGTCCTTCTCCCGCCCTTTCTAACTGCTTTCCCCTCCCTCCCCCAGCCAGCCATCCCCTCTTTCTTTTCTCTCTTCCTGGGTGTTTTTTTTCTTTCTGCGTCTCTCTCTCCAGCGGCCCAGCGCCGTTGGTTTGGTTCGTTTCTTTCCGCTCCGGCGCTGTCGCGCTCTCTGTGCCTCTTTCCCCTGGCTGTCGTTCTGTGGTGCTCCTCGTGTCTGTGTTTTTGCAATTCCTCCGTCTCTGTCCTGCAGCCCATGCTGTTGTCCTGCTCCCTGTCGTCGTTTCTCTCCCTGCATTCTGCCCCCGTCCTTTTTTCCCTTCCTCGCTCCATCTCTCGGTCCTGCTCCCTGCCCGCCCCCGTTCCTGTTTCTCTGCCCTTCTCCTTGTCTTTCCCCTCGTTTCTCTGTCCCGTTGCCTCTTTGTTTTTGTTTCCGTGACGGTCTGCCCCGCTCCCTGTCCCGCGGCCCGGCGCCCGTTTCTCCTTGGTCTGTCTCTCCCGCTGCCCATTCTAGGAGTTTTCCCCACCGTCTGTGTCCTGCTGCTGGTCTCTGATCTTGGCCTCTCCTTCCCTTTGCCCTGCCTCCCTGTCCCTTTTGCCTCTCTCTCTGTGTCGCCTTGTCTTGCTCCCTGTCCCTGTCTTTCTCTGACAAGCTGACCTGCTCCTTGCCCTCCTTTTTCGTGGAATCACAGGCTCATTCTGCTTGGAAAAGACACGTGCCATTTTATAATCTCTCGACTGTTTCGAGAAACTGCCTGGAAGAGATCATTCCTTTTCTTGTTTTCTTTTCTTTTTTTTTTTCTTTTCTGCTCGTTTGTTTGCAGCGAGGCAGCTCGCGAGGACAGGTGAGCTGCTGGACTCTTGAACAAAAACGTTGAGGGCGAGGAAGGGAATCCTGGCTACGCTTAGGCTTGGGGAAGTGTACGTGGGTATGCGTGTCTGTCATCCGCGCGGCTCTGGGAAAGCGCGTTCCAGGGCAGCTGAAGCTGCCCGCGGGTCAAGAAGAAGGGCCGGGGGTCTGAAAAGAAGCGGGCGCGCTGCGGCGGCGCGGGGGGCGCGGCGCGCCCGCGCTCGGTGCTGCCGTCTGGTGGCCACAGGCCGGTACTGCAGCTGGGAAGCGGCGCCCTGTGCCCGTGCCGGGGCGGGGCCGAGGGGGGCGCTGCCGCTGCGGGCGGGGTCGTGGCCGTGGCCGTCAGAAAGCGGGGGGGGCAGCGGTCGGACCGGCCGCCGGGAAAAAAAGAGAGGCCCCCGGCTGTCGTGGGGCAGCCCCGCTGCGAGGGGGCACGGGCGAGGAGGCGGCAGGAGGCGGCAGCGGTGGCGGCGTCTTCTCGGTCCCGGGCAGAGGGGGGAGAAACCTGCCGGCCGGCGCTCCTTAGGGTTGAGCGTTTCTCTTGTCTTTGTTGACAGTGAATTTATGGGCACGCTGGAAATAGCCTTGAATGTTTAAACGTAGAACGGAATTTTTAGTGAGAAGTGGCATGGGTATAGTTAATTTTGGAGCACCTGGGTGCCAGTTGGAATGTAAGGAATGAAACGGGATGGAAAGTAGTAATCGAACCTGGGGTTTACTTGTGGGTTTTTTTCCTCGTTAATATGTCGATGGCATGTTGTCCTGCGGCTCGATCCCCGTTCTGTTTAGTGGAGTCTTCAATTGAGGACATTCAGGTAAAAAAATGTGTCCTTCCAGAAAAGGACTAATTGTTCGTAGGGCTGAGAGAGGCTTTTAAGTACGTGATCAGAATCGAAGCTGAATACTACTTTACGATGCTGCTGTTGGTCTTCGCTTTCGTTTGTTTCCCCGCCGCTCCCTAATGTTTGGGAGCTCCAAGTCGGATTTTATTTTTGTTCAATGACTAAGACGTGTTTTTCCCCCGGGAGGGGCTGTGCTTCAAAATGAATGTGTTTGCTCACAAATGTGCAAGTCCGTTGGTGTAAGACAAACAGAAACCCACCGTAGTCAAGTTCGAAGCGTGTGTCTGGGAGATGGATGGTTTAATTTTACGAGTTCACGCCTATGCAATTTTAGCGCCGGAGGAAAATGAAAGCTAAGGGCTTTTTGTGGTGTGGGTAGGCATCCGCACACCTTTTTAGGATAAGCGAATGACCGCGGTTTGTTCTTTACTTTTTAGTTTCCATCTTTGAAGCTGCACGGCCAAATGCGCTCGGGGTCCCCGCAGGGCGGCGAGCAGGCGAGTGAGGATGCAGAGCGGGCCAATCAGACGGCGCGAGCAAGGTTGAGGGGCGGAGCGCTGATAGGCGGCGAGAATGGCGATTGACGTGCGTAGGCAGCCAATGAGGTTGGCGGAGGGGCGGTGCTTGCGAAGTCCCTACTGCGCATGCCCAAGTGGGCGTAGTCCTCAGTCAGGTCCGGCGCAGGCGCGGGCT